>NC_060267.1:9118648-9333659 GCF_021613505.1 Equus quagga | reverse complement strand
CGGGCTCCCGCAAAGCCGCGGCCGCCGCCCCGCCCCGCCCTGCGCGGCCCCCCCGGCGCGCCCGGGCACCCACAAGGGCGCTCGCCAGCTGCACCTCCCGCCCCGCCGCCGCCTCCTCTGGTTGCGGCGGGCGAGGACACGTCAGGGGCCATAAATAAATAAATAATTCCATTCAGCCGGGGACAGCGCGGCGCGCCGGCTGCAGCCAGGGGGCACGGAGAGCTGCAGCGCCCACCCCGGGCCGGCCACCAGGTAAAGGCAAGCCCCCGGGAGGCCGGGAGGAGCCGGCGCAGAGCCGGGCGAGCTGCCCGAGCCGCCCCCCGCGCCTGTAGCGATGATGGCCAGCCTGGGACCGAGCGCGCAGCCGAGCTTGCCGGCGAGCCCTTATATAGACAAAATCCCTGGCGCCGCCGCCCGAGGAGCGCGCGGCCGGGGCGCGGGGCTGCGGGGGCGCGCGCGGCCGGCGGGGGCCCGAGGGTCCCGGCGGCCACGTGCGCGCGGCACGGAGGTGCCCGCGCTCAGGGTCCTGCACCGGGCTGTGAGCGCGCAGTCTCTTGGCGCTGCTTCCCGCCCAGCTTGTGCCCGCGCGCTTCTCTCCAGCATCCCGCCCCGGGCCCCGAGCACCCGGGGGTGGCCTCGTTGCCGCAGGAGGTGGGGACGGGGGTGGGTGGTGACAGTGTGTGTAGGGAGCGTCTTCTCTTTTAGCAGATGATCGGGGCGCGGGAAGGCTGGGAGGAGGGGAAGAAATACCAGCGAGGTCGTCTTTCTTCCTTTTCGGTCCCCAGGTAGCCTGGCGGGGACACAGGCTGATGGAAAGATGTGTGCGGGCACGGCCTGAGCCCGGGCATAAAGGGAGCGTGAGTGGACAGGGGCCCCTCGGGGAGAGCCTGCGCCTCCTGGGTTCAATCTGGGTTCCCTCGGCCGCGGCGCTGGGGCCCCTGCCGGCCAGGTAGCGCAGGAGGTGGGCGAGGCGGCCCAGGTGCGATCGGCCTCCTCTCCGCGGATGCTGCTCCGCCGCTGCTCTCTCCACTCCCGTTGCTCCCTGACTTCCGCGAAAGGGATTGCAGACTGCCTTGGCAAGGGCGGTGGTGACCAGGCCACTTTCCTGGTAGGGCTGGCAAGGGAAATTTGTGGTCTACTCCAGGGATATTAAAATCACACATACACACACCCTACCAGAGGAGAGGAAATGAGCGGTTTCTCGGGAATTGACTTTGCCTCCCCTTCCTGGAGAAGTAGTACTGAGTGGGCTGGGTTGAGTGAGGGAGGGCTGGTGGTAGGTAGTAGAAAAGCTAATATTTCATGTCCTCCTCCCTTCCCGGGTCCAGTAAGAGACGCTGCACAGTAATAAAATCGCGGGCAGTCATGGGGGTGATGTGAAAGAGACTGTGCAGGAGGAAAGTGGGCGCTCGGTGCCCCTTCTTGGCACCCTGTGTTTTATGGCTCAGCGCGAACTGGGGGCTCGACAGGGCTGCAAACTGTCAGCAGACACATTAGCTTGGATGTGCTGTGTCGTTGGAACCCAAGTACTAAATGTGCATTTGGGAGAGTGTGGCTGAAAAAGAAGAGCTGGCTGGTGGCTGCAGAGAGTGGATAAGGGTTGAACAAGGTGACCCTGATTTAGTCCTGATGAAGCAATCCCAGCCCTGCTTTCTGCTTCTGAGCACATTGCATTTCAAACAATCCCAGTGAGCCAGAGAGTGAATGATCTTAGTGAAAGAGAAGGATGATTACTTTAAGCAGTGCGTTGTGTAACAACTCATAAAGTCAGAAACTGTTTTTTTGCGAAAATCATATCACCAGTTTGCAATTACCTACTGCTTCTTCCCCCAGGGAGTGTTTTAATAATGGTAAATGAAATTTTAACACCCATTTCCCATGCCCAAGTTAGTGCATCTTCCTATAAATGCTCAGTTTATTTCTAGACATTCATTTACTCTTTTATAATATCTGACTTAAATTTTTGGCCTTGAGCCCTCCTTCTCCTCAGGAGGACAAAGTGACCTAAAGAAATATCCCCAATCCAGAGTCATCTTCCTGGAATGCAGATCTGAAATAAAAGGAAGTTTTCGTTTGCTTTTACTTCTATATTCATTCACCAAACATTTTTTGAGACATTCAAATGGAAAAAGCTAATTAACTTTAGAGTTAAACCTAGATTTCAAGAACAGTTCTGCACTTTTGTTGAGTAAAAGTAAAAAGGTTGAGTAATTATTTAAGAATCTCATGTTCGATTTTGCTTATCCATCAAGTGGGATTGGTGGTATCTACGCTGAAGTGCTATTATGAGGAACAAAGTGTATGGAAAAACAACTAGAATATAGACTAGCTGTTTTTGAACCTCTGAGATCATTCCAGACACTGCAGTGTGGTTACCAAGATGAATGAGGTTGAAATTCTGCTCTAAAAAATTCACATCTGGTCATCCAGGTTAATCTTCTTTTCCTCCTTGCCTTCAGTCAGTTTTCTCCTCAGTGGAAGAGACACATGTCACAAAGACCTAGAAGGGGATTTAGCAGCAGCAAGAAATGTTCGTAAGATCTGCTAAAAGGCAGATTTGCGAAGGGTACATTGCCTTGGAAAGCTGTGTATTCAGCCCCACCCTTTTGCCTGTGGAGGATTTTCTTCCTGCTGTGAGAGGAGGACGCCCCTTCCCTGAAGAGTATCTTTGCCAATAAATTGATTTCCATTTTTTGAGAGAAGAGGCTGAGCTCCCGTTTCTTCCACAATTTGGACAGACTATAATCCACTCACTCCAAGAAGTCCAAGAGTATAGTAAGTGTAACAACATCTCTGTAATGCTCACCGCGTTCCAGGCCCGGTGCTACCGCGTCCTTGTAACTCCTTTTATCCCCCTAACAACCCTGTGAGGTAGGTCTGTCAATATCCCTATTTGCTGCAGAAGGCTTTAAGCACAGAGTTAAGTAATTTGCTCAAATGGCACAGCTGGTAAGTGGCTGAGCTGGGGCAAGCGCTCAGGCCGTCTGCTGGCTTTACCCACTCAGCAGGACAGCGTCTGCCTGGCATGAAGCTGAATGAGGGCAGGGGCTTCAGTGCAGTGCCTGAGCCATGGCAGTTCTGCAGAAGTGATCATAGAAAAAACGAAGGAAGGAAGCAGGGGTCTGGAGTGGCGAGAAGGAGGAAGAAGGAAAGTGAGGAGAGAGTGAGCTCCTTTCCCTCCTCCAACTCTGAATCTAGCAGGAAATCTCTCAGGGACTCTGCCCTGGGGATAGGACTCTTAGGAGCCTTCCTCTGTCTCCTCCTGCATCTAGTCATCAAGTCAGTAAGACTCCTTTCCGTGAATTAGAAAAGTACTCTCTTTGGGCTGACAGATTTGCAAAAGTTGCATATACCCACATAAACATCAAAAAGAAACCTGCTCAAGGTGGACCAAAAAAAATGGACAGGTCATCCTTCAGGGGTTCCGGCTTCCATTTCAGTTAAGCCACTGGTTGTTGACTTAGTCTTATGCAATGTGAGGGTAATACTGATACGGTTATATGGTTATTGTGAACACCAAAGAAGATAACAAATGTAACGAGTCTTCTACTAGACCTGACAAGTAGAATGGTGTGCAGCAAATACTAATTATGTCCCTTTACTGCCCTTCATCCCCCTCCTTCCACATAACCCATCCCAAAGAAAAAATTTGCTCCTGGTTCCCTTATCTTGAAGTAATCTGTGTTCATCTGAGCTGCCTTGTAACAAGATTTGGACTTCTCTTAGGCCAATTACGATGTTTTACCTTGAATTATAATTATTTGGGTAGGCATCCTATCTCTTTTCCTAGGCCATACGGTCCTTGAGAGGAGAGACATCACGTGATTCATCTGGGAACCCCTGTTGGACCCAGGTCTCTGGGGTGGGACTGGGCAGAGTCTAAAGGCAGGGCTCTGAAGTCTGGGTATTGATCTTCGCCCTGCCACTTGTTGGCTAGAGTTGGCAAAAAACTGTTCGCTAATAAACCTCTCAAAATCTTAGTTTCTTCGTGTGTAAAAACCTCTCTAAATTTGAGATTTTTCCTGTGTAAAAAGAAGATAATAATCAATTCCATATGTTGGTGGTAAAGACTAAATGAGATAATATCTGTGAAGTAATTAGTTAGCACTGTGGTCAGCACATGTGTGGAAATAGCTCAATATGTGTTGGCTAGTGTTAGGTATTAAATATTTGGCCTTAAGGCTGTTCAGTTGTTACAAGGATCACTGACTTATTCTTAACAAATCTTTCGTGAAACTTTGAAATACCAAGTTTCCCTGAGATGGCATAACTGTTGGATTGCGTAATAAACTGTTAAATGGACCCACATTGTCTGAGAGGTCATCCTGGTTTGTCACAGGCTTTCTCAAAACTTTGGATCAGAGTGATTAGGAAATGTGTTGAGAAACAACTGCATACTAAGTGTCAGTGAGTAATAGAACTTTTTTTTTTTTAACTTACAGAGAAAGCTTACCCACGAATTAAGCCAATTGAACTTGACTATGATAAACTAGTCCAACTAGGGGGTACCAAGGGTGTTTTCAACATATTCATAAATAACAATGTTAATAAGGGTGCAAGTATTTTTGAAAACAATTTTCTGGTCCTAATACCGACACTCTCTTGCAAATGTTTTCCTTAATAATTATTGAAATCTCAAATGAATTCATAAATGTCTTACAAAGCATTTGAGTGGCAGCTACAAGTTGCTGCTGGAAAGATATTTTTGTTAAAAGTTATGTACAGTTAGGATAAGCCCAGCAAAATATCTAAGTGATTCAGTTATCTAAACTATTGATTAATTTTTGGTAAAACTTGGCATTAAAACAGCAATTTTCAGTTGAAAATATTTAGTATGAGTGGTGAAAATGAGAAATATTTGTTTAGATAAATAAAGTTCAGTTAAAACGTTGATTTGTTTTAGAAAGCATTTTATTTCAATCATTCACTTTTTCCTCACCTAATAACGCAGTGAAATGTATTCTTATTAATCACGTATACCCCTAATCAGATTCTGATTAGAGGTAACATGTGGAAGAATTATAATTTATAAGAAGCAGCTGCCCTACTAAGTAATTTGCTTAAAGACCTATTTCTTTTGGAACTAGATTAGATATGAATAAACAGTAAAGCTAAAAGGCATACATTTGCTTGAAAAGTTTCTAAAGCATGAACTATATTAATTATATTTACCTTATTTTAGAATTGATTCTCCAAAATTTCAGAGTCCAAACTTCTGTCAGTTCTTCTCAACTATGCAAAAGGTGCATTCAGTGACAAATAGCATCATGTGATAGGGTTTCTCAGCAGGTGACACTTGGCATTTTTGGCAGGACATTGTGTGGGAATGCCTCTTTCATTATAGGAAGTTTAGTGTCCGTGGCCTTGTTCTCCATGTGCTGATAGCTTCTCCTCAGTCATTATAGTTAGCACATGTGCTCCCTACATTTAGATATACCTCTTGGAAGAATGGGACTAGATGTGGTTCAAAACTCCTGGCCAATAGGATCAAATTGAGAATGTTTGAGGCAATTATCCTTGAGATCAGAGTATCTTCACATGAGAAATTTTCTTGTTTTCCCTCAAAGAATAAAAAGAATAATCTTATCTGAAAATACTTTGATTTGAAGGAATGAATTATTTCATATAAGGCATATTAAGTATTAACGTTTAATAATCAGGTTATCATTGACCTCCTAATCTCCACATCTTCATTTCCTTTAAACCGTCAACAGCCTTTGGCAGTGTTGGCACCTGCTGCTCCTGAAACTCCTCTTCGATGTGGTTTTTCTTCTCCTCTTACTTCTTGACTGCTCCTCTGCAGCTCCTTTTTCGGCTCTCCTTTCACCTCCTACTCACGAAAGGATGTGTTGCTCAGTTTCTGCTATGAGTTTTTCTTTTGTGTATATTCAACCCATTGGCCAAGCTTATCCTCTCTTGGCCTCTCCTTTCACCTCAGTAGGCATAAGTCCCATCATTATCTTCAGCCTTGACCGTGAGATCCAGGCAGACCTTTCCTATGCCTGCTGGACAGCTCCCCTTTTCTGTGCTGCCAATATGACCAGCATTCTTTGGTCTCTTCTGAACTTTCTGTGAATTCCTTCTCTTGTTCCCATTGCTAGCATTCTAGTCTAGAAGCTTTTGAGACCCCCCTCCCCCGACCCTGCATCTCACAGTCAGTTGCTAAGACCTGACAATTGTACATCCAAAATACTTCTTTCACCTCTTGCCTCTTTTCTGATGCTCCCACAGAGTTCAGGCACTTTTGACATATGACCTAGAGTCATGTCATAGTGTCTTAGTGGGTCTTCTCACCTCTTATCTTTCACTCTACCAGTTCATTCTGCACATGCCACCACATGGTCCTACTGAAGTACGTCTCCTTTACCTACACGTAAATAACACTTTGTTGACTCCCATTCCTTAGGTCTAAGACCAACATTTCAGTCTTCCTAATTCCTAAAAGCTTTCCCAGGCTCATCTCCCACTGCTACCATACTCAAGTGAAATTGAACTGTCCCCTGTGCCTCATTCACCTTCGTAACACTGTACTTTTGGTCATGCTCTTCTTTCATCTTGAAATGCTCTGACTTCCTGCTATTTCCATGTCTAGCTTTCACCTCACCTTCGAGGCTGAGCTTAAACACCGTGTTCCAAGTTCCCCTGAGGCCTCTGGATCAGTGGAAGAAGCTTTTCTGAAATTTCAGTAGCATTGCTTGTATAATTTGTCTTATTTGTTTTAAACATTTTATTACAATTACATGTGTATAGGTCTTCGTGTCTCCGTGTACTAAAAATTCCCGGATGTCAGGAATAATATGTCCACATTTACATATCCTTTAGTGCTTTGGTGAATTATGGAGTTGCAAGGAACTTAGAGGACATCTGTTTCCGCTTTTATGTATTGTTTCTTCAGCATCTTCAATAAACCGCCCTCTGTTGTTTATTTCTAGGATGCACACTGAGGCAGCTTGTTCTTTTCAAGACATTTCCAATTGTGACTAAATTCTTCTCCCGGAGTCCTTCCTTACTCTGCTTTCTGGGGCCACACAAAATAAATCCCTTTCCAGGTTGATAGACAGCCTGGACATATATGGTGACAACTCAAATGTCTTATATTTTCTCTATCAATTTAACATACTCAGTTTTCCTACCTGTTCTTTACATGACCTGGTTAAGCTGTTTTTTAGGGCCGCTGTAGTTTTGGAGGCATTCCAGTTTAGGAAAGTCCAGAAATGTGCAGAATAGTTCAAGGATGAAAATGGTTGTTTATGAATATAAATGTTTGAACTCTTGTTCATGACCCAACTAGCCATCAATATCATCTCTTTCCAGATGAAATCAGAAGGTGGGAAATAAAAGTATATAGAGGGACCAACCTCTGGAAGAACCCACTGTTGTCTCAGGGCTGAACATTTTCTCTCTGTGGCTCTCAGTGTAGTGGATGAATAAATGAATGAATCATTGACAAGAAGGAAGGAACGAAGGAAAGCTCACTTTAGATTTTGGTTACAATTGGATATTAGCCACTAGGTACAATTATCCTCCGTTGTAGATTAATGCCATAAGAGGTAAAACAACAAACATGCCGTGTGTGTATGTGTGTGTGTAATGATAAATGAGTTTAGAGATACTGGACCAAAGAAGTGGCTATTAGGTAAATCTATAGGGATAATTTTTGAGTAAAAACAGCTTGCCTTTACTGAACACTTCAATATGCCATGCATCATTTTACATGTTTCAACTAATTTAATCCTCCAAACCTTATGGGGAAGTAGTATTATGGCCTTCATTTTACACATGAGGGAATTAGGACATGAAGGTGAAGCATCTTGCCCAAGATTACACTCATTGTCAGTGGAGGGGCTAGATTTGAATCTGCTGCCCACAGTATACCTTTCCAGTATTAGTATTTTAAAATAGTTCAGTGCTGCAGTGGATTTTAAGAGGTTCTAGAGGAAGGAAGTTTGAGAAATGTTAAAAAAAAAAAAAAAGACTGATCAAGTATAGTGGGTTTTGATCTGTTAAAACACAGAGTCAGCAGGATGATAAGGTTTCCTTACTGTTAGAAGGAAGTATCTGGAACCAAACTAGAAAGCTTAGAGAAAGTGATGCTCTCTCACTGCTGTGAACTCAGGGAGGCTGAGAAACAGTGGGGACCGAAGGCATGGTAAGTAGAGAACGTGATCCCTCCAGTGCTGGTTGCAAGCTAGTAGGAGTGGATTGTACGTGGAGATGGTGGGACTCCTGTGGAAGCCGCGGGCTGTGGGCGCCAGTGGGTGCGTGATGGAGTGGGGTCTGGTGAATTCTCATGGATGTGTATATGTCACATTTGCTGTGAAGCGGGATTTTGAATAAAGCCTCGGACAAACTTCAAGGCAGAGAATACAATTCTTTAACAACCATTTATTCAGACGTCATTGTGCTCCAGACATCATTTTAGATGTTAGAGAGATGGCTGGGAGTAAAACGGATAAGTTCCTTTTAGTCTTGAGTCACACAGAATAATGGAACGTATTCTCAAAACATGGTTAAGCAATTTACGTCCTTCAATCAACTTTTTGTAGACCTCCGGTGCCATCTTCTCTCTGTGGTGCATCTCGTTCTGTAGTTCTTTTCTCTCTTCTCCTTTTTTTATCTGTCTCAGTGTCACATGTTAGATCAGAGGCCTTGCAGAGAAAGAGACCGATAGACCTTGACGGAATTTTGACTTAGCCACTTCTAAGCTGTTTAACCAAAATCAAGATATGTAAACCTTCAGAAGCCCCAGTTTCCTCATTTTTAAAAACGAGAACAATAAAACCCATATCACGGGGTTTTTGTTGGGTAGTAAATAAATAATGCACGTAACCAAGAAACAGTAATCATAATCATTTTGCTTTTATCTCTACCTCCATTTTTGGCACCTTTTTGAAGCAGAGACTCTTTATTCTTGAGGAATTCTCTTCTGTGCACAAGTACTTATGATTTATATTATTACAGTTCACAACTTGAGCCAAGTAGGAGATTCATAAAACAACAACAACTCATTGACTTTACGGTAATGTGGGTCTTTTCAATATGGACGGAACTCCGATTTTTGGCACATGTAGGAAGACACTCAAGCACTGATATTGATGCTACAAAAATATTTAAGTGCTGAATTTTTCACTTAGCCACAAAGTTAATAATATCCATTGGGACTACATTCCAAGGGAGTTTTAAGGTGGGAATGCCTTACTTTCCACTTACATAGGGTAGTACCCATGAGCACATTTAAAAACTACCACAAAGAGAAAGACAATAATCATTCTATTATGATGTAGAGATATTTATTCATCTTAAAACACAAAACGTGGGCCAACATAATTATTGATACCATTTAAGTGCCTCTTATGTGTCTGATCTTTTCTATGCAGCATTTCTAATCCTTATTATCATGTAAGATAGATTATATTCATTTAGAGATAAAAATAATAAAGGCTCATCAAGATGAGGCTGCCCATTAGAGAACGCCAGGAATCAATGCCTCAGTAGACATTTCAATGCAGGTAAGATGCTAATGGAAACCAGATCTCGTTCCCATATCTGAAATCAATTTGAATCAGTAAATAATGAAGCATTGCTTTGGGAATACTCTGCATAGAAACATGAAAAGAATGTAAGACGTCTTTCCTGACCCCTGGAGGAGACTGTAATTTCAGAGATACTCTTTGTGTATGTCTAATTAAAGGAACAATCCAGAATAGGGTTAAGTGTCAAAATAAATGATAGAGAGCAGTGATCATCTAGGACAGCGGTTGACAAACTGTAGCCCTTGGGCCGTATCCAGCCCTATGCCTGTTTGCATAAGTAAAGTACTGGAATACAGCCACACTTATTTGTTTCTATATTTTCTGTGGCCGCTTTCCTGCTGAAGGGCAGAATTGGATAGTTGTGACTTAGTCTACAAAGCCTAGAATATTTAGTATCTGGCACTTTAGAGAAAAATATGTGTTGACTTCTGCTCTAGAATTTCAGAAGAAGGAGACTTTACTGTGTGATAGAGGAACCAAGAAGGCTTTTATGAAAGAAGTGGAAAGGCTTTGGAGCTGAGAGATGGGTAGTCTTTAAGTGAAAAGAGGAGATGGTCTTTGTAAGTGCCATAAAACTCAAAAGCAACAGCAAACATGGATAAAAACAGAAGTCTGCAGAAGTATAAGGATCATGTTACTATGTGTAATTCATAGACTATTATAACCATTTGTCTAGGAAGGTACTTTTTCTTTTTGAGGAAGATTAGCCCTGAGCTAACATCTGTGCCCATCTTTCTCCATTTTATATGTGGGACGCCTGCCACAGCATGGCTTGATAAGTGGTGCATAGGTCTGCACCGGGGATCTGACCTGGGGAACCCCGGGCCGCAGAAGCAGAGCACGGGAGCTTGACCGCTGTGCCCCAAGGGCAGCCCCTGCCTGTGAGGGTACTTTTTGTAAGTATTCATCTAGAACAGTGATTCTTAAACTCGGTAAGACATTTGAATCAATTGGTGAACTATTTAAAAATAAGATTTTTGTTTTATTCAATAATCTGTGATATTAAAATGTAGTCCATGTGTCCATCTAGAACATTTATTCATTTGATAAAATTGGTTATTTTTGTTGAGGACAGAAAATATTTTTTTTCTCCCATGTTATCTCTACCTTCATAAAGTACGTGCATACTGGACATACATTAATAATTTTTGCTAATCACTAGTTATAATAAAAAATACTAGATATTGAGCATACAGCTAAGTGCCAGCATCGTGCCAGAACTTTTCATAACTTATCTCATTAGAAACTTACATGCGCCCCATGAAGTAGATGTTATTATTCCCATTTTATAGAAGAGAACACTAAGGAACAGATGGAACAAATAATTGCCTTAAGAGCACAATACTAGTAAATAGATGCGCTTTACCCAATATGAGCAAGAAATTGACTTTTATAAAAAGAGAAACTTTTGGAGCCAGAACGTAGTTAGGAATGGGCTTTCAGAAATGTAAACCAAGTGAATTTGCCGATTTGTTCTATTATGTAACTTAATTCTTTTCTGTTACAAGCATTGTGCCATATTTTTATAAAAATTGAGTCTGTTCTTGTTACAAATGTTCCTGCAAAGTTTTATTGAAAATACTGCTATTTTATTGGACCAGAACTTTCTTTACCCTTTCTTTCTGTTTCTGTCACTTTCTGTCCACAACTCTTTTTCTCTCTTTTTTTTGCCTTTTAATGTTCAACTGTTTGTAATGTCCTTTTTTTTCCCTTGTTTTTCTTTAGCATCCCTACCTTGTATTCATGGTGTCCTCAGTATGCAATAAAGTGCTTGAATGCACTTTCCTAAAGAAATGGCCTGTTTAAGAGGAAAGAGAGAGAATCAGTGCAACTTAATACCAGTTTCTTTTTCTGAATTTCAAAAGCGGCAGATACTGCAGAAATATTTGCATATCACTAATGGATATCACAAAATAATAAGTAGATAGGAAAAGGTGAATGATTCAGAAGAAGCCGCAGGGAGTATAACAAAATGTAAGTCCGTCCCGTGGGCCACATTAGCATCTCTGTGGAGAGTCACCTGGCCGCTTGTGCCCTGAGAACATTAGTTACACACAGGAGGGGTAACAGACATCAGATCTAAAGCTCGTCTAAAAACCATTTCCTGTTTTTATCATTAATTTTCTAAGTAATATACACTGTTCATTTAAGAAAAAAATACTTCAGTGAGGAGACTTGCAAATCTGTATTGTTTTTTAACTTTATTTTTATCAATAACATAGATTTGTTCCTCTATCTCAGTAAGATACCTGGGCCCATTATCTATGTTTGTTTTCAAATGTTCCAAAAAAGGGAAGAGACACGTCTATAGATGTATCACCAATTTAAAAAAAAACACATTATTTTAAATGCTTAAAATCCTAATTACTACTGTTCATTGAGATACTTCAGTATTTATGATCAAAATTATTATACATATTTGGTTTACGACTTTCATTTAAGAATGAATGTCTCATCCAACTTTTATAGTCTATACGCTCTTTAAAATTATTTCCCTTTTTCTTAGGCCTCTTATTTTATTCTTTTTTGTCTTGAAGCAATAATACTAATGCCTCCTTAGCTATACATTTCAGATATTGAGTTGTGGTCTAAAATCTCTAAACTTGAAAATGTAATTTTTTAGTATTCTCTTGGTGTTCTAAGGCTTTTCAAAAGGAGTTACACACTCAGAGTTTTGGAATTGGAAAAGGGGAAAGAGAAGGCAGATAACATCCTTGGTGCTGAGAGATGTGGCCCTGGGGCTCTCTGTGTATCACCTCACACACAGAGGGCCTCAGCAGCCCTATATCTGGGCATCGTTATCACTGATTCAGGATGCAAAGGAACCATCTGACGTCTCAGGCGGGTTAGGTAACAAAGCTCTATTTCCAAAATCCACGTTTTCCCTCTATTCCATGTGGTCTTCCCAGGTAGGGGAGTATCCTCCCTTTTCACACGTGTTTTATAGAAAAGGGAGATTATGGGGAAGACAACAAAGAACTACTTAGGATTCTGTCCTTTTAAAATGTGCTAATTTTAAAAAAATCATATTTTTAAATTTCAAACTGCACCTGGAAGTCTTTCTCAAAAAACAAAAGACAAATTTAAAAGGACGAGAAAAACGTTGGCAAAATTTTATTTTGTCCCTCTTCCACATTGACTCAGTCTGCTCAGGCTGCTGTAACAAAGTACCACAGACAGGATAGCTTGTAGACAACAGAAATTTACTTCTCACGGTGCTGGGAGCTGGAAGTCCGAGATCAGGGTGCCGGCATCTTGGGTGAGGGGCTTCTTCTGGGTTGCAGACTTCTAGTTGTATCCTCACAGGGAGGAAGGGAGCCCTGGGGGATCTCCTTTAGAAGAGCAGTAATCCTGTTCATGAGGGGTCCCCCCTCCTGACCCAAGTACCTCACAAAGGCCCCACCTCCTAACACCATCACATTGTGCATTAGAATTTCAGCGTGTGAACTGGGGGGCCACAAACATTCAGACCAGAGCACACATACATAATCCTTTCCAAAATGTCTACTCTATGAACTGTGTATGTTGGGACTGATGTTAGTACCAAGAAATCAAGCAGACGTGGATGACGCTGTTGAATTCGGGCTATGTTTAAATAATTGGGTTTTGAGTATTGTTTTACTGGATTTTTTTTGTTTTTTGTTTTTTGTTTTTGCTGAGGAAGATTTGTCCTGGTCTAACATTAACATCCATGGCAATCTTCCTCTATTTTTTAGTATGTGGGCCACCAGGACAGCATGGCTGCTAACAGAGCAGTGTAGGAGCGCCTGGGAGCTGAACCCGGGCCACCAAAGCACAGTGTGCTGCACTTAACCACTAGGCCACCGGGGCTGGCCCTGTATGTTGTTTTATTTTGAAAATTTTCAAACATAGAAAAGTTGCCACAATAATACAGTGAACACCCACAGACCCTTCACATGGCTGTACTTCCTGCTGTTTTTTAACATGTGCGCTTCCTATATGCCAAAGCAAATAAGAGACTGGTGGTGTTTAACTCTTTTTTGAGTACTTGATTGTGTTTTATTAAACAGGTACATTCGGCTGCAATTATACCTTAATAAGAAAAACTATTCACATTTAAAAAATCTTAGTAATAATTGGTTCGTTAAAATACCAGAACTTCATTATGATTTGAAATTCAACATAAGAGTGAATAAAATCTGAAGCCCATTTCAGAGGGATTTGGGAGGTCCCTCCGTTATAAGCAATTTAGCTCTTAACCATAGCCTTGTAATAGGAACGGGTACATTCAGCTGAAATTTCAGCATTAATGTTTAAAAATGGGTTTCTTTCATAGTAAAACAGAACTGCAAAACACATGGTTGAGATACTACACGTTTCAAATGTGAGGCCGTTGAGTGGAACGGTGTGTCTTGTTTATCAAGGCTTTGTTGTGTCTAACACTCTCACAATGTGAGTGGGACTTTTCTTTATAGTTGACAAGAGAATATAATTTGTGCATTGCAATTAAAATATCCCTTCCTTGACTCCAAAAAGGGATCCAATCCAGGAGATGTGGGAAAATGACCAGGTATTATCACTACCGACTGAATAGGGTTTTATGAGAGAGAGTTGATGGGGAAAGCAGGAAATGCTCCATTGTTAAATGAACACGTTTATGGGCATAAACCATCTATTTTTTAGACAATCTATAGGATTTAAGTTGTAGTTTACTAAAAGTAAGAGTGTAAGGCCCATACTTCAAACAAAGAGAAGTTTTTCAAATGAGGTATTCCTGTATGCAGAGAGATTCTTCTATAGAGATTGAAAGTTGAAAACATGCTAGGATTATGACCAGTAATCCTTTTAAGGATTATTAATTAATCCTGAATTAAAATATGATATCCCCGGATATCATTAGGTCTGTTAGGGTGAGAAAAGTTTTTACATGGACGGTAGTAAATTGGCTCCTGCAAAGGACCATCTTTTGTAATCAAATCATTCATAGTTTCAAAGGAAGTGGTTCTGATGTGTTCTCCATGTTATTAAAAGGCGTCAGTTTTAAAAAATTTTATATTCTTTGCCTAAGCAGCCATCTCCTTTCTACATTCCTGGGAAGGCTCTCAAATTCCTAGAAATCTGAAAATTGAAAAAAAAAAACCAACTCCATAATCTCTCCATTTTTTAGTATAATTTTTGTTTCAAATATGCCAGTGATCACAAATAAAAAATTTCTCCTTCATTTGACATTGACTTTTACCTTTTTTATTTTCTCTTTACCATCTCTTATGTGAGGGGTTTCCTGATGGGGTGAAAGCAGATAGATGGAGAGAAGTGTGTGCCAACACTGGCAAACATTCAGATGCTGAGTTTGCTGCCTCTGTGAAACCGACATACTGTGGAGTCACACAATTGCGCCAGTAATGGTACAGGCAAAGTTATCAGGCATTCTTATCTTTGGTGACTATTCCTGCTCTTGAAGTATCATAGATGGTGTTGCCATTGTTGCAGAAATCTGCCTTCGGCTCGTTGCTGAAACAGTGTCTTCACTGACATAAAGACACTGTAGCTGACCCCCGTGCCCGCTGGACTTCACCTTGCTCACATGATGTGGATTTGTCCTGTGAACTCTCAAGTGCTAAAGAGTCTAAAAAGATGCACCTGTTGAAGCCTGCTTGTCGCCTCAGCTTGGACTCTGGCCTGGTTTCTGGTCCATGACTTGCCTCTGTTGGATCTTGGCATTGGCTCTGCCCAGGACCTAGTAGTGACTGTTCCTTGAAATGCCCTTCAGTTTTCCTGGAAGGGGACACTACAAATAATGGTCACGGGAACCTAACAGTTGCCAGAAGCCAGACTGACAAAGGAAAGCAAAAAGGACAAGCAACAGCGTGATGCCTAAGGAACTGGCTGGTTGCTTTACCACCCCCGGCCTGTAACCTTTAGGTCTAAATACAACGTGGAGATTTCATTGTACAGCATTGTACTTCTAATATAACAGAAGAATTGGAGGCACTTATGAAAGTATTTACTGAAGGTAGGAAGCACCCTGATAGTACCTAAATAACATCTTTTTATGGGAATTCTCTTTTGCTTCTGACCAAAGCATTTCAGCATTTACTTTGAACAAAAACTAAAAAAATTAGACAACAGCAGCAAAAATCATTTGTCATGCAATTCAGTATTCTGGGTAGACCACCAAAAGTGTCTAAATTTGCATTTATCCTCTTTAAGTAAGCTCTTAGTTTTTCCTGAATTTATTTTAAATTTTGATAGATATCTTAGTTTTTTAATGAAAAAATATCATTAGATATTTTTCACAAATACAAAAAAGAAGTATCCTGAGTCGATTTTTAAGTTACCTTATTTGCCTTGTACTGTGTAAAAATAACCCTGTCATTTTCTTAAGACTCTGCTTGATTCTTTTCCTTAGTTATTCAAGTTGTCTCAAGTCAACTGTTAGTAAGGGTAAGAAGTAGTGTTCAACAGAATGAGAAAGGGGAACTGTGTCACTTTTCTTCTGGTGAAAGGTATAGTCCATGGAAATGAAAGGGATTTCAGCATTCCCAGAATAAGCCTATTATATGAGGAGATAATGTAATTTATTTTCACAGTTCCCCTAACATTCATTATTTTAAAGGTGACCAAAACTGATTTCTTCTATTACACTTAATAGCATATTTTTTACCACGATTACCCAGTTAAAAGTCATATTCTGTCTGAGAATTTACTTAAGGTAAGTGAGGGGTTTGTAGATTTTAATTGTTATGTATTGTGGCGTAAATGCATTCTTTGGAGAGGTGGATGGGTAACTTTATTAAATAATCTTAATTTTTTAATAATGCATAATATTTTGAGTTAATGTGTAGTGTGAGGACAAATCACTTGTGTTTTTTTTAGTATTATTGTTAGGCCCGTTTCTTCATAAAATGTGGAATCAAAAAATTTAATCTGCATGTATTATTGCTCTGTTCTGCAGGTCTTTAGTCATATGAATATATTGCCTAAATTAGTGCACATTCCTAAGATTTATAAAGGCAAAATGGTTTCTTCTTATTAAATATATGCACCCTTCTCATCCATCATTATTAATACACTCATAAAATGTTACGTAGCTTTGGACAGGCGCTAGCCTCCGGTCTACAGTCTCTTTAGGCAATGCCTAAGTTCAGAAAGTTCCAAACTTATTTGATTACACATGTCATTTATGAAGAGAATTTAATGGCATTGGAATTTTATAGAACACCATTTAGGAAACATTGCCTTGAGGAAAGACCTTTGTGTTGAAGACAAAATAGAATTTTGAAAGTATTATTTAAAAAGCCCTTCATGTGCCTGAAGAGTAACTAAACTTGGATTTCATTTTCACAGTGCTAAACATGTGACAGGTTGTCAGGTGTTTCACAATGCATATCAAACTAGGTTCCCACTGTCTCTGTTTCATAATAAAGAAAATGACAAACATCAAGATCATGAGTTACTAAAATTTTAATATTGATATAATCAACAATAGTAAAAGCAAAATGGTAAATGGCATTATTGAGGTCAGGAATTAATTGTTGAGACCTGGGGTCTGGCCTAATAAACTTAAAATAATTTAAATCTAACATCATTATTAGGGACTAAATGGACACATCCTATGGGAGGTCACTACGGTTATTTTGTTTATTAGTCATAGAATCACTCTGTCTTTCCAAATCTTGGGGTTCAAATTATTAGAACAAGCATTTATTTTGCTGACATCTGGTTCCCCTTGTTTCTATGGATTGCCACATCATACAAATAGACGTTCTAAAATTTTGAACTCTTTTACTGGTAAAAGTTCTTAATTACTGAAATGTAGCTTTATTTTACCATTGTTAACTAACTGGCCAAATTTTGTGTAATCCTATGGGTTTTTTTTTTTCCTCATAGGAGGCAAAGACATTTAGTGTGTATTGCAGGAATATTAAGGAAAAAATATTGTAGCTATTCGCTGGCATCTGTAACCCAAACTATCTCACCTTTTATAGCCATATTATTGTAGCTTGTAGCCATATCACTGAATTGCTTAGTTATCAATACCATTATATGCTTATCTGCTAAACTTCACAGATTTCCTTAAACACACAACTCAGCATTCCTAAATCATTTTTCTCACCATATACTGAAACGTTTGTTAAACTACACTGCTAAGCAGCAGAAATGGCTATATTATTGTAGACTTAAAAATATGCATGCTTAGTATTTTTTTGCTAATTGTGTTTCCATATAATCTCATTCCATTCTTTTTAGCATGATTGAGACGAGTGAAGTTAGAAATACTGTTGTACTCAGTAATGGGGCTAAAAGATGAGTAAAAGTCACCTGCATTCAAGAAGCACAAGAACAAGATTCCTAAATTTGACTGTTTGCTAATCTGCTAAAACAGCATGTTGGACTTTTCCTTCCACACTTCCTGTACCCTCCAAGGTAATGAAAATAAAGATTATGAAAGCTGATTCTTTTCAAATAGAATATTTCCTTCCACATTCAAAATACATAGTAATTAGCAGTCTTACCTGTTCAATAATGGGACTCTTAATGGTGCATGATTGTCCCTTATTCATAGTGGTTCTGGTGGTAATGTGAACGTAGATTTTAAAGTCAAGAACTTCCAAACAGAAATGGTTATAACTTGATTACTGACACCACCATCACCTTCTCCCTGCCCACAACTCACTTTTTTCTTGATTTTACGGGAATCACCTATCTACAGTGACATTTTGGTATAATAAATGATGCCTTTGATAGAAATGATGTTTTACTTGGAAGTTGGCTATGTAGAATTTTATGCTGATGTAATTTTGTGATTTTTCTATTCCTATATATTCCCACTTACCATAGCTGATTATAAAGAAAATTTTCATGGATCCATTTTATTTTTCAACTACCCTAAAAACTCTACATGTTAGATGTATCTAAAATGAGCTTTTAAAATTTTTGAGTGATTTCTCACTTTAATGTGAAGATTTTACCAAATACTTTCTGTTGAAATAGACGTTTAGCCTTTACCAAATCTGATTTACAAGGTGTACACTTTTCGTTTTCACATTTGTAGGATTCAAACAAAGGGAAATTTAAGTTCTAGGTTTGCACTGAAGACTTCATTTCAAGTGAATATCTCGGAGTTTACACAATCTGTATAAATTGAAGCACGCACTCCGAGAAATTTAGAGGTTGTTGAGCCCAGTATTTCACCCAGTGTATTAATCCTACTGAATCCATGAAGAGTGATTATCCAGCTTCAATTAAAAGATTTGCAGGCAGACAGTGAACTCACCATCTTACAAGCAGCTCCTGTTTTTCTTAACCAGCTTCACTTGTTAGTAATTGTATTTTAATATTAGCCCTAGAGGGGAAGTCCCTGTGAATTGTGTTCTTTATATTTTAATTAATCTGTGAATTGGCCACATTCATACCAGAAAGGCAGGTCTTTGACTCCCTGCTGACAGACTACAGGAACCTGTCCCCATCTACAGCTCTAGTGAAGGTAGCCCTTGTACATCACGTGACACAGGGTGAGTAAATCAGAAGCGGTGGGCACTGAAGTTGTATCGTTAACTCTGAGCTGGTGGCTATGTTGGTGTATGTACAAATGGAAGAAGCTGCCAGAGAGGAGAGTGGAGCATATGCTCAAAACAAGCAATTATAATAATGTTGTCATAATGACTTACGTTTATTAAGTGCCTGTAGTCTCAGGTGCTATCCTAAACACTTTCTATGTGTTATCTTGTTTAATCCATACACTTAACAATAGGTCCCATTATTACTTTTTTTTACAGAAAAAGAACCAAGGCACTGTCATTAAGTGAGTCCAAAGTTCACGGAATTAGTAAATAATAGAGATGATGTTTGAGACTAGACACTTTAACCCCAGATTCCGCATTTCAACACTTAGGTCACACTCTTAGCACCTGAACCATCAGGGCCTTATATAGACAGAGGGCAACTGCCTGACAACACTTTAGGTCTGCCTTCGAAGTCTGTGTTGATACTGATTTTTCCCCTCCCCTTTTCCTAAAGTTACATCGAGTGGATTTTGATTTCTTGCAACCGTAGATCCCTGCCTAGGAAAAAGGTTTGCTTATTTATATTCTTCTAAGTTTTACCTACATAAAGAACTCTGCATTTTATAGATTCATTGTTGGAATTCTTGATACAAAACAAAACAAGTCAACCTGGAAATTATCTACTGCTTCATATAAAAACACTTTCCTCTGAAAAAAGTCCAAGTAATTATTGAACTCATAATGAGGTATGTTTATGAGAGATTGCATATGAAGACAGCACAATATGGTCTGCCTTAGAATTAGTATTAAGGAGGCAAGCATCAACCAAGTGGCCTTACCTTTGGGTTTAGAACACAGTTTTTTCCATGGGGTGCTCAAGAAGTTACAACATTTCTCTTGACATTTTCATTAGCCTGGGAAGTTGATGACTAAGTCTGTTTAGTCACTTCCTGTTCTTGGGTTTGCAAAAAGAACAACGTCTGTACTTTTACCCCTGTGACAACAAGATAGAATTAGGATGCGTGTTTCCTTTGGAAGGGACAGAAAATAGGAAATTGGCAAGAGAAAATGAGTAAGAGTCTGTGTGGCAGAGGAGGAGGTAGGAGGCAAGCATTTGTGAGGAAGAGAAATCAGATGTACAATAAGAATACACCTAAAAAGGGAAAGCACATGGGATTATTAATCAGAAACAGAAAATTATGCACAAAAGTTCACCCTCTTCAAACTGGGAGAAATAGTTTTTATTACCCTTATATTAATTTTTAAAAAATGACCCTTCACACCATTGTCTGAGCTTATGGCTTTCATCTGCTTGCTTTAGCTATGCAAAATTGGCCCACTGATTGTATTTACAAGCCCAGCCCAGACATAATCTGGTTTGGTAGGCCAATCTGATTAGAGGCAGAATATATAATGAAACGGTCTCTGCCTAGGATCCTAGGAAGTGGTGAGACTGGGCCAGAATGGAATGCCCCTTAGTTACTGACAACTGGAGGATTTAGTTTTTGGCAGTGTTTCCCCAAAACAAGTCTGATTCAAGACTTGGTGCACCATAGATCTCCACCATTGTTCTCTAAAGTCTTGACCCCATTTTTTTCTTAGATTGTGAGTCGCATGTCTGCATTCATGAGCCTGAATTTCCCAAACACATATTCTTCTGTTGTTAGGGTGTGACTGACTCCACACTCTGATTATTGATTATAGAAATCTCTGGTTCCCCAGTCCTCTCTGAGTACTGGGGCACTGCCATCTTCTTTACAGTCCCCTTCCTTGGGACTCCTTCAAGGAGTCCCTGAACCTCAGCCCAGGAGCTGAAGTCTTGCTACCCTAGAGTGGATCATGTCTGATGGCTTCTGGCTTGCCTGCACTTTGGGCTGTCGTGCATTATGCACTCTCCATCCGCTGGGCCATGATCCTGATTCATGGTATGGGTTCTTCCTCATTGTTACTAGCAATTGTCATATGTCCTCTAATTTTCAGTCTGACTTGAATGTCTCATTGTCTGTGCAGCTCATCTGACACTGTTCACCTTGTACCAGAATTGCCAAGCTACTAATTGTTTTCCTCTCATTCTTAGATTATAAGGACCTTGAAAGGTGAAATCAAGTCATAAACTCTTGGGATCCACACAGTGTTCCCCATTGTTTATTTCTTTCTGACAAATTAAGTCTCCTAGAATCATTGGCTCATACTCACATTGCCCTGTCTGAGTGTGATCAAACTACCATGTGTTGCTGTTTGGTGAATTATTTTGAAGCTGTTTAATATAGTTAATTTTTAAAAATATGTCAGAATAAAAGGCTGAAATTCCTTTAATGCTTCTCTTAGAATTTGATTAAAACTACGATTTAGTGCAAATTCAACCATGTGGCTATGTGGTGTGCATGTAGTTTTGTTTCACATTTTAAGGTACATAAAAATTAGTTTTTAAAATTTGTTTTAAAATATGAAACCTTTTTTTTCTCTATATACAAGCTAGGAAAGGGTGATTTGTTTTTTGTCCTGCCCACATTCTTTTTGGATAAGGGAGCTGATGGGGCACAAAGTAATATCTATTCATGTTAATTCAGGGATAGGAATTTGTCTTTGTTTGAGGAAACTATGCATTTCAGTGTTATTTTCAGTACTTCTTCAGATGTTTATAACTTTATCTGCTTTTCCATTCCACTCTCCAATCACACGCACCTTTGTGTTCTCTCATTATTCTGATTGAAGTGAATATGAAATTAATGCCTTGGTCACTAGCAAATTCTACAGTCAGATTGAAAAGGTTATGAACATGGACTGTGTGCCTCCCAAGTACTCTATTGTGTCCTCAAAATAAGGTGAAGATAAATTGTTAAGTGAACTAGAAAACTGTCTTTTAATGAAGGATAAGCTAACATTAGAAGTATCTATTTAATTACATGTTCAAACATTATTATCAACCTACTTATATGTTGCTGGGCTGCTGTCTAAGCCAGTATAATCTTCCTTCCAGGCTGAAAAATAGGTTGTTGTTCCCCTGTTAATCTTGGTGAGTTAAAATAGAATATGGAAATTTGTCAAACATTTCAATCTATTATACAGTAGATAAAATAAGTCAGACTGTAATTGTCTTTTTCTGTTATCAAATAGAATGAAGTACCTGACGAGTCTTTTGCCCACTTTTGTATAGGATTGCTTATCTTTTTATTGCTTATATGGGTTCTTTATATATCCTGTAGATAATGTATGTACGTATTACAAATACCTTCCTTCAGATTAAGGCTTTCATTTTCATTTTCTGTATAGTGTCTTTTTATAAATAGTTCTGAATTCTCATAGTTGAATTTATCAATTATTTCAGTCTCTTTTATTTGTTATTTCTTGCTTAATACATCCTTCCCAACCCCAAGGTCATAAAGATACTATCCTAAATGTCTCTTGGCACAGTCCAATAGGCTTTTCTACACTGAGGGAAATATTTTATATCTAGCACTGTCCAGTACAGTAGCCACTAGCCACATGTCACTACTGAACACTTGAAATGTGAATAGTGTGATTGAGGAGCTAAATTTTTAAATTTAGTTTTAATTAATTTATGTTTAAATTTAATTATCCTCTTCTGGGTATTGACTCTTGTATTGGATAGATCAGCTACAGCTTTGTTTTATCATGAATGGTCGTTCATTTGGTGTTCATTTTTCTGCATGGTGTGAGGGGAAAACCTAGTGCCATATTTTCCCATACGGATGACCAGTTGGCCTAGAGCAACACTTTATCCCTGCTGATTGACAACGACAGTTTTGAAATAAAAAATAAATTCTCTCTGTGCATGTGCTTATTTCTTGGCTTTCTGTTCTGTTCCTTGGTGAATTCGTCTACCCCGGCAGTAGCTTCTCGCCCTGTTGGTCACCCCAGCTTCGTAGGCCTTACTATGTAGTAATGCACATCCTCCTTTTGTTCTGTTTCAGAAATGACTTTGACCTTCTTGGCCTTTGACCTTTCAATACACTTTATACTCAGGTTTTCAAGTAAAAAAAATGGGGTTTTTTTCATTGCATTTGAATCAGTACATCAATTTGACATTTTATGATATTGAAGTTTTCAATTCATGAGCATGGTTTCTCTCTCTGTTTATTCACTCAGGTCTTCTTTCATTTTTAAAAGTTGTTATTATCTATAAAGGATTTACTATATTATATTTTAAAGGAAGAACTATAAAAGATATATATTTTTAAAAATTACATATTTTATGTTGTGTATTTATATGACTGCAATTTATTCTTGTATGATGATATTTTATCTATCAAAATTACTAAACTATCTAATGAATTCTAGTGTTTTATTGGTAGATTTTGCATCCCTCGCAGATAGCTGTATCTGTAACCTACGTATAAAACGAATTTTGTTTCTAACCTCTTATACTCAGTTTCTTTTTTTGTGTTTTACTATTTTGCCTCGGACTTTTAGTAAAATGTTGTCTAGATCTGCTGTTAGCAAATATTCTTGTCTTGTTCCTAATCTCTTAAAGTGATAACATTTAAAAGTGATGTTACAGATTTTTGTTTTTGTTTTTTGTTGGTTTTATAAATTTCATTCATCAAATGTAGAAATTTTTCTTCCATTTGTAGGTTGGTACCATTTTGAGATGATTTTATGATTTTTCCTGTATTCTATTAATGTGGGGGAATCAGAGTAATTTGCTGTTAAATATTTATTTATTTATTATTTGTTTTTCGGCCCTGAGTTATTCAGAATTGAATTAAAAACGAATCATAATCTTTAGTTCATGAAATGCTCTCATCATTCATAGCTATCTTTAATTATTTGTTAATATAAGGTAAACCAATGGACCCACCAACCAATTCAAGAATTAGAATGTTAACAAAAAATCTAAATTTACCCTTGTGCATCTTCCTGGTCTCATTCATTGCTCTTCTTCCCCCTGCCTCCAACCCCTTCCCAGAGCTAATTGCTATTGGAAATTTTGTGTTTGTTACTCATTTTCTTTCTTTTGGTTTTGTGTGGTTTTAACAATAGGTTATATGTAGGCAAAAGGTTTTTTTTAATGTTTAGTTCTCGTGTGTTTCTTCATGATCTCTTACTCTTTAATCATATTATAATCCTTTCCTGTTTAAAGCATATTTAATTTATATTTTCTGCTTGATAAATTTGCTATCTAATGTCTTTATGGACCTGATTCTACTCCGTATTTCTCCCAGTTCTGCTCGATGATGCCTTATAAATGAGCATGACCTGCGTCTTTATCCTGTGGGGATTATTCAAAGCCTGGGCTGGGCTGGGTTCCTAGTTGAGAGAATCTGCATTTCCTTTTGCCAGGACCTAGGGCATTACACAACCCTGTAAACTGTTTTTAGATGTTTGAGCCACCTGGATAGTATGAACTGGGCTGCAAAGCCACGTGAGGGATGGCTGCTGGTCACCAATCCCTCAGGTGATGTTTTTTGTTCCCTCCACTAGTGCCAAGTTTAGAGGCAGACTGGTTTGTTTCTTTGCAGTCACCAGCTATGGGGTGTGCGTGTGCGTGTGTGTGCTCATGTGTGTACTATTGCAAACTTATTTCTGGTGCAATGACAGCACAGTTTTAATGGGTCACAGAGGACATAGCACCTTTTAGACTTTCCATCTCTCGCTGGCCTTGGACCGTGTGGTCTGTCGCAGGCTTCCTTTGGCTGTGAAACCCCTAGTCCAGGTCCACCCAGTTCATCAAATGTCCCAAGAGGAAACTTGAATAAAGTACTCCTCTTAACTCTCTGGTTTCCCCTTTCACTTAGTTTTATTCTCTGGATATTTCTTACTTTCTTCTTATCTATTTTTCCTATTTTGTGTACAAATTTAGTTGCTTTCAATGGAGGGATATTTATACTACAAAGGACAGAGACCAGAACAAGTTAACTCAAGTCCTAAACTCCATAATTGGAAATACAGAGGAATTTCTTGGAACTTAATTTCAGGAAATAAGTCAGATCTTGCAGGAATGGTAAGGCCAGCCTGATTTTCCCCATAGCCTACCAATTTTCCATCCTGTTGCAATGCTGACTCACCCTCACTCCATCCCTCCACGTATTAGTTCAAATTTCTGAGATAGAAAATGAAGTTGTCTGAGCCTCATCTGTAGGTGGTGGTAGTAAGGTGATATATTATTTAAGGACAGTATATCATAACGGTTAGAGCTCAGGTTCTGCAACCAGCCTGGTTAGATTTGAATCTCAGCTCCAAATCCTGCTAGCATTGCAAGTTGGGAAACTTTCTTAATGATTCTGTGACTCAGTTTAGTACCTACCTCATAGTTGTGGTGAGGATTAAATGAGTTATTGCATGTAAAAGGAAACACTAAGAGTAATGCTTTGGATATAGTGGCTACTCGATAAATAATAATTATTTCTTTCCCCTCACTTGATGTAACCTCTGGTCTAATTGGCTGTGGCCTGGGGGTTAGAATCATGTGTTATGTTCTTTCATCACAACTGAGAAGCAAATTGAAAGAAAGGGAGGTGAGAACAAATATGCATAATGTAGACTGGTGAAATTGGAACAAAATAACATGTCAGTTTGGAGAAAATAACTTTTTTGTATAATTTCCTTTTATAATAATATACTTGAATGATAGAATTATTACTTAAAGAGACAGATTTTGTAAAAAAAAATTACATTGAATGAGCTATATTATGAGTAACATTTACACCTGAAATTTTTCCTATTTCAATTTGTCGTGTACTTATTGACAATCTACTGTGTGTGAAACACTGTATTATGTGAGGAGAGTAAAAGTAAGTAAAATTACAGGTTATACGAATAGAATCGTAAGCATTTTACAGAAGAAAGTCTCATTTTTTGCCTAAATAATTGTAGGAAAACCTTAAACGTTTCAAGGAATAATTTCCTCTGTCCTCCTTTTAACTGCCTGAAATTTTTTTCGTTATTTTTATTTGTCTTTTTAAGGGAAGAACATGTGACATAAAAGTGAAGGTTTGGACTCAGCCTAATTCCCCGAAAATTAGTATATCCAGTTATGTTCTGAGTTATGTCCAGGTCCTTTATAACTTAAAAATGAATTAATAAAACTAACAATGCTTTCAATTTGTACAGTCTTTTACAGTGAACACAGTGCCTTCATCCATCCATCTCATTAATTCAATGAGGTGGACCAATGCGATAATTGTCTCCATTTTACAGATGAATACAACCGAGGCTCACGGACTTTAAGTGACCCATTCACGTAGCATAGCAGCTACAGAGTGGAGTATAATTATAGGGGCCTTGAACCCAAGTTCAAGGTTCTTCCCATTACCCGCCAGCGACCAATCCTGTCACAGAAATGAATATACTGCTCTCCGAGTATTAAAGAACATTTCCTGAACTCACAGTACAGAGTACTTCAGAGTAACTCTGAACTCTAAAATACAAATTTCTGCTCATTTTTCCTTTGATTATTTTGCCTCTGGACTCTCAGGCTCACAGCCGACGACAACTTGGTTAGACTGAGTGACCGGGAAAGCAAGTTTTGTCTGGTGAAAACAAAAAGGATATATTGTAACCAGGACAGTTTTAATTCCTTTGCCACTGAGGAAAACAGATGTGAATTTTCCACCTGAATATGTATCATGTGAGAGTTCAACATGTAGCAACAAGAGAGTTTGTTCTCATAATATTTATAAATATCGTTTAATATAGTTTTTTTTCCCCGCTACTCTCAAGAACATGGAGGGAGAGAAGTTGTTCAAAGTGCTTGACCTTTAAATGTAGAGTGTATAAATTAATTCATGTTATTACTTCAGTTTCACGGCTGAGTTGTCTTGTAAATAAAACTTTTCCCTCATTAGAAATGAAGCCAATCTTGCAGTTCCCCATAGGCCTCATGTCTCTTACACCGTGCTATGCTTCATACAGTGACCTGGAACCCTGGAGAGTTTATGCACAATTGGTGAATTAAACCAGAAATAATGTCCTGTGGCATTATGTCACAACCTCAACGATGAAAAAAATCCATTAATGTCTTTTGCGTTTAATTAGAAAAATTTAAATGAATTGTTCCAAAAGTACATACAATTTCATAGGCCACTACTCAGATTTCTTGTGCTGTGTAAAGCACATATCCATTCCTTATGTAAACGGTGTTGTCATGCAGTTATCGATATATATATGTGTATGTACCAGTCTTTTAATTTTTATCTTTTTATGTCTGTTTGTCATTAATTTGTCTAGAGAGAAACCTTAGCCTCCTGAGGAAAGATTTTTTACCTTTACATAATGCCATATTTTTGTGCACAAATCTTCAGAGGAAGTAATATTGAATATGAGGACTTTCTCTGGATAAATCCATCATCTTTACTCAGTTCCGGTTCTTTTTTATCCATTTGAAAACCACCTTCCCTACCTTTGTCTCCTTCACAGCCTCCTCTTTTTCTATCACCTAACGCTATTTATTTCTGAAACCTCTGCTTTTTTCTTTCCTTACTCATTTCTTCAGTGATGTGTCTGTCTTCAGAGTGGCAGCACCGTGCTTCTAAGTTATGGTTTCCAGGACTGCAGTTCTTGCCCTAAATGACCCCTTTCGCTGCCGTCCTGCATGGTGTTGCCCATATGATTCAGTCTTCCATTCCTAGTGTGCCAGTGTTGCCAATCCATTTGTATCCACCCCATCTTCCACAATGGAAACACGAGGGTCGTTCTTGACATTTCTTACCACCCACATCCAAGTTTTCACCAAACCCTTAACACTCTCTGTATATCCTTGAATGCAGCATCTTTCTCCCATTCCTGTTACCATTGCTGTAGTCAGGATCTCTAATATCTTCCGCCTGAACTATTCTGCAGCGACTTTCTTCTCTTTTTTGTAATTCTCCACATTGCCTCAAAGCAATTGTACGAAAGAAAATCTAACCTAATCCCTCCCATGCTTAAAAACCTACATTGAACCCTCCCCTTGATGTTGTAACCCTTAACTTTCCTTTTACTCTCAAGCACTATCGTACCTTTTCAGTATCGATTCCTGCCCCTTCTGATCATGCACCCAATGACTCAGGGCCATCACATGCTAGACCTCATCAAGAGTTATGTCTTTGAATATTTTGCTCACCTTCTCCTCTAAATGCTTGTCGTTCATGACTCAGTTCACTAGTCACTTCCTCTATGAAAATACACCAGGGTGCCATAGGAAGCATTTATTGCTTTCACAGGAACTTAATTTACCCCTTTTGTAGCCTTTGGCACGTTTGACTATAATTATATGCTTATATATCTATCTTCTGTACAATGTATTGAGGAAAAAACATATCATATTCTTTATGTACGTGTGTGTTTTAACCCAGACCTAGCTTAGGGCCTACCATATGGTAGGTCCTCAATTACTGACTAAATAAATGAATCAATTAATTAATGCCCCACTCAGCACTCATTAAATTTTCCCATCCTTAAAATAGAGATAGAAATAATTTCTTAAGACTACATGGATTCGTAAACAACTCTTCTCCATCTCCATTTATATGATTTAGAGGTCAATTTATTTGTTAGTTTGTCTATCTATTTACCAAATTATCTGTCTTAGTCAGTTTGGGCTGTTATAACAAAATACCATAAACTGGTGGCTTAAACAGCAGACATTTATTTCTGACAATTCTGGAGGCTGGGAAGTCCAAGATCAAAGTGCTAACAAATTTGGTTCCCATGAGAGCCCTCTTCCTGGCTTGCAGATGGCCACCTGCTTGCTGTGTCCTCACATGATGGGAAAGAGAGGGCAAGAGAGTGAGGGAGAGAGACAATGAGAGAAAGAGCAAGTTCTCTGGCCTTTCTTTTGAGGGCACTGATGCCATGAGGATTCCCACATGACCCCATCTAAACCTATTTGCCTCCCAAAGGCCCCACCTCCTCATATCATTACATTGGGGATTAGGGCTTCAACATATCAATTTTGGGGGAACACAAACATTTGGTCCATAACATTTTTCATCTTCTGTGTCTGTCTGCCTCCATTTCTGCCACAGTCAATGATAGAACAGTACGTGGAGACGCAGTTTTCTCAAATGATAATAATCAAATTTTCTATCCAGAAGCTATGTACTTGACTATTAAAATGATATGCTCTTCTCATATTTGTTTAAAATATTATCTTATGCCAGTGTACATATTATACAGGAAACTATGAAAATTATCTACTTATAAGTAATTAAATGAAAGAAAACAAATTTGCCTTTATGAGCAACTTTTAAATGGAAGTGGCTGATGGTGTTTATAAGTCATTGCTATAAAAACCTTGTGCTGCAAAGCATTTAAGAATGTGTGCCTACGTAGAGTTTCTTAAGCTTCAAATTTTGTTGTCATTCCCCAAATATAGTATACACCTTTCTGTATCCAAACTTTTGATCTCTCAATTTAGTATGTTTTCTCTCACAGCCGGTACCTATGGATATTTAGCTTGCCCTTCAAGGACAGCTCAAATTCTACCCTTTTTAATAATGTCTATCCTGATGACTCCAGCTAGAATAATCCATTTCCCCTTTTGAATTTTCATAGCGCTCACTGATTGAATAATGGTTTTGGAACTCATTGTATATTATCTTGCTTTTTAAATTTTTTATGCGCGTGTGTAAACTTTTTGAAGAAAAACACTTTTACATCTTTTTATGTGAACAATAGGCGCTGAAGTGCCTTATACACAATAGCTCTAAATCATCACTTGTTGAAACAAGGAACAAAGGAGTGAGAACTGGATTAGCACTGTGGGAATTGTGATACCTCCCGACTCTCCCTTCCTTCTCTCTGTGTACACCACCGAAAATCCAGCAGAATGAGGGCCCCCTTTTGTGGTCACTTTCCTTGTTGTGATGAATTTTCTCTTCCAGAAGCTCATTGCCCTTGACCTTGAGCATTATGACAGCTTACTATTAAGTTGCATATGTTGGTTCACTAGTGGAACACTCTTAAAATATAAGCCGATTTTCTCTTTCCTAGGTTAAAATGTAACCCAGAACATGTGGCAGATAGTGGTAGTGCAACATGGTTGGAAGCTCATGCTTTAGAAGCACTGGCTGTTTACCAGTGGGTGAAAATTAGCAACTTGCTAAACCTCTTTAAGGCTGTTTCCTCATCTGCAAGACATAGGTAGTAAAACCTCTCTTTGCAGGGTTATTACAAGTATTGAACGAAACACACGTGGAACTTACTTGGCTCATACTGGGTGCTCGAAACAAGTCAGCTCCCTTCTTCCAACTAGTGGCTATAGGCTAAACAATGAAAATGATTCTTACTTAGCACAGAGTTGAAGAGCACTATGAGAAAACCTAACATAGTAGCTCTGTGACCTCAGGTTTTGGAAGTTTTGTCAAATGGATAGATATGCATTTAATTTTCAATAGTTTTTTTTCATAATAAGTTTCATAATAAACTTGTAAGATTAGATTTAATCTTTCCAGATGCTAAAGGTTAAGCTAATTCTCTGATAGGAAGATTAAATGATTAAAATCACTGGTTTTTTGGTATTCATAGAGGGAAGGCCTTCAGTTTCCTTTTTGTTATCTCATATTAGAAATATAAAATATATTACATTTGTTTCAGGACAAATAGCAAAGAAATTTGACTGTGTGTGTATTGTATTCTTTTTCAATAAGAAATGCTTACAGCTACGTATTAAATACTTGGGTGTTCTTAGCTTATTTTTGGTTAAAATTCAAAATTAGAAATGTTTCAGAATAGTTTTAAGGTCAAGGGTGATGTAGAGATTGATGGAAATGTGCTTTAAAGCTGCGTCAGTTTGGCTTCCTGAAGAATCTGGCGTACTACAAGGCGATTTCTTCAACTGCTATTGGGAATTGGATTTATTTTCTTCCTGAACTAAAGCTTATAGCTCAGGCAAAGACATGAGCTCTTGTGCTGCTAGAATAGGCATTTAGGAAGAAAACGGATTCCTTTCTGTACTTTTGTTTGTAGGAAAATGTCATGTCAGTTACCTGCTGAAGACAAACCTCAATAATTCTAGGATATCAAACTTGAAATAGATGAAGACATCTGCCAGGAAAGGAAAATTGGTGCTGAATTCAACAAGACCTAATAATGCAGTTATATTTAGATTCCAGTGACCACCAAGAAATGTTATCATTTGTGCTGTTATGTATTATTATATATACCTGTCTCATGCATGCATTTAAAATATATATTGAGTACTTTACGTGTAAAGCACTGTTTTAGGTAGAGGTGGTTGGGAAAGTAAATATAAGGAAGACCTGGTCCATGGCCACAGGAGGTTAAATTCGTGTGTGTGTCTATGTGTGCATGTTTGTGTGTGGGGAGTGGGGGATGGGGAGAGTTAAATAAGCAAATAAATGACTGTAGTGTAACACAAGACAGAATATAAGGACCACCAGAGAGAGAAACAAATCTGAGAATGGAGGGGTCACATTTTGATGGGATGATGTCAATTAGAAGGTACCTTTGCATCTGGGCCTCAAAGGTCAGTGGGTGAATGAATGAATGACACACCAGCTGAGCAAAATCTGGGGCCTGAGCAGAAAGGAAGGAAGGAAGGAAGAAAGAAAGGAAGGAAGGAAAGAAGGCTTGTATTAATTTAATTTCATTTAAGGCCATGTGAATGGGAAGAAAGTAGATTAAACCTCAGTGCTACAATTGGGTGTTATTTCACTTTTAGGCACATTTAACAAAGTGTGATTTTAAATGTGTAATTTTAAATGGAAAAAGGAGGGGATCAAAGTTTCCAATCCTGATTTTCTTTTGATTCTTTAAACCAGTCTGAGTTTCTCAGCCTCAGCACTATTGGTATCTTGGACTGGATAATTCCTTTCGTGGAGGATGTTCAGCTGCATCCCTGGCCTCTCTCCACGGCTGGGACTCCAGCAGGCAGCCGAGGCAGCGAGGCCACAGTATTTAAGGTGGCTCTCATCCTCAGGGTTGTGTAAGTTTTAATCTTGCACTTGCATGACCCTAAAATGAGTGCATCCCTCGTTAAATTTTGAGCCCTAGGCGCCCCCCTTGCCTCGCCACAGTGCAGGCACTGCCTCTATCCCTAGAAGCCAGTAGCAGCCTCCCAGTGTGACAGCCACATGTGTCACTAAACAATGCCCACTATCCTGTTGGGAACTCAGTCCCTCTGGTTAAGAACCACTGCAGACTAACTGAGATAACTCAGCCTATTTCTCTTTCATTTGTAAAATGCCAAGAGGAGCAGCCAACAGTGTGAACGTTTTTGTACTCAAGATAGCAACTAAACACAGGTGTATTTTGGGCCGTATGTGAGTGGTTAGACCCTCTTGGGGGGCACGGGTGTGAAGAGAGAGCTGTGAAAAGAAAATGCTGTGATTGATGGGCTGATGGACCTTGGCATTAGGAAGAGACAATGGTTTGTATGAAGTTACGTAAAGGGAAGGAATCGCTTGTGCCGTTAATAATATACCTGACTGCTAGGCTTGGCTGTGTTGAAGAATAACAATTCTGCTGTCAGTCTCGGGGTGGATATTACAAGATTTCGAAGTACATTCTCCTGGTCCTATACAAATGCTCAAAAAATCCACAATGTGCTTATACTTTATTATTTTTTTAAAACCAAATTAAATAGTCTTCTCGGTTAATACTTCATTGTGTTATCTATATATGTATCTTCCCTACCTACTCTATACTGCTTTCTTGGGATGGGAAGGAAGCTGCAGCACTTGGGGAGATGCAGGTTGTACAGTGTGGCTGCCAAGAAGATTCCAGAGACATCAGACCCTCACAGACAACTAATCATATCAGTTAGTATGACATCGCAAAGCCACATCATAGTGTGCTGTCCCTTTTCATGGTGAGGGTTAAAGAAGAGTGATATGGCCACTTAATGTTTAGCGATAGAGTTTAATCCCTCAAATTCCAGATGTCTCACATTCAATAACGTGTCAACCAGCACATTGCTCCCTATTTTTTGTGGCACTTACTACAAAAGTTGGTACGTGGTAATAAAAACAAATTAAACAATTGAGTTTAGAGCTCCCTAACTTCTGCCAGGCAGTGTCCTATGTGTTTGCATTTATTGCTCAGTAACTCTTCGTGGTGGTTAATATTATTAGCCCTGTTTTGTGGCTATGGAAAGTAAATGTAGCCAGGCTCATTAACTTGCCCACTGTCATGTGGTTAGGATCACTTGATTCCAGATCTGCCAGCTCAGAGGCAGTGTTCTTAAATATTACTTCAGGGCTGCCTGTAAATAGCTTTGTAGATTGTGCAGGGCACCACTCCAGGTGGCCCCATCTGCAGTGTGCACGCTGCAAGTGCTCTGAGATTATACTGGTAGGTACAAGAGGATTCCAGTGCTTTTCGGTGTTACTTATTTTTAAATTTTTCTTGAATGGTATAAAGTGAGTGATGGGAATGTGGGCAGTGATTCCTTCCTTCCTTCCTTCTTTCCTTCCTTTCTTTTTCTTCTGCATGGACATGCATAGATGTAAGTCCCATTGAGGAAAGGATAGAGTTCAGCTGAAAGGTTGTTCTTTCCCATTGTGATTTCCCATATTCGAGTGCAGCTAACGCACTTAGGAGAATGAGCCTGCCCCTTCAGAACTACTCCTTCAGCTAGTGTTCGTGAAAATTGTGTAATGCCACCAGAGTTCTTTTTCTGAGGCCTGAGGCCAGAATATTCTCTCACTATTATTTATTATCGTCATGGAGCCATTAGCTTTTGCCATTAGAAACTCTACTTATCCTAAAGGTGTTGCCGCTGGATGTATGTGCTCCAAATTCTCATTACAAGCTGCTGACCTCTCCCTATAAATCTCAGATTGGAGTTATCAGCTTTCTACTTGTTGGCCCTAATTGGAAAGTTCTCTTCTATATCCAGGTACAAAATGTGCTATCAGAGCTTGAATTTCTGCCCCTTATTAACATTGCCTTTGTGACTTATTTCCTCAATTCTTTTTCCATTGGCAATCCGGCTGAAACAAATTCCTCGGTTTTATATACAAAGTGAGCTTATGGTAGGACACATTACAAACCATGCAGCGTAGTCAGTGAAAGCACAGTCTAATACTTTTACCATTAGGGAATATTAAAATGTCCTTTACTTTACTAATTAATTACTTGCATACCATTTTTCACTTAATAATCTAGATATAAATTCATGAATTTTTCAGCAGTGTGAAACTCATTTTATAGTTTGAAAAGCCAAGTGTCAGCAAGGATTTGTACAGAATTGTGTTATCATTTCCTGAAACCTACCCACACTTCAGATGGATTCTAATTTGGCAAGACTCTTGTGTAATCCAGAGGTAGCAGAGGGAATGTTTGTGACCTGGTTCATCAGTCCATCGGAAAAGAATATTTCCCTGAGAGAATCCTTCAGATTTCCCCTCTGTTTAAGCTGGTGGGTTTCCCAGGGTCTGTCACCACATCCGCTTTAAGAGACGGGAAGCTTATGTACTGTACTTAGAGACTCTGAAACACTCAGACATCCCTGTTCTGGGTTCTTTACGTATGTTAATCCTGACATGCTAGAATCAGTCTTACTCGGGAAAATTCATCTTAGGCGCATACTTAGAAGTATTTATATTTTCAGTCCATATTTAAATATTTGAACAGTTACTTCATGAATTTCAATTACATAGCACTTACTTTGAAACAATTGTGTAGGGTATGTGGATGTGTTTTGTTTTCTTTAGGTTTTTATTTTTTTTCTGTTTAAAACTAATGAAACAGTCTTCAAATAAATAAAACTTGAGCTTCATGAACTCATGACATAAAATGATCAATACTGTATAGGTTTGACCTTAAGACCTACGTAGAATTACAGTTTTTCCAAGAAATTAAACGTGAATGCTTCATTTTTCGTCAGAGGGACTTATTTTTCTCAGCATTAATGTCAAGAAACAATCGAAGAGGAAAAAATTGAATTTACAAACTTTTCATCCTTTAAATTTGAGCTTAAATTATCATCCTCTTTTCTCTAATATATGGAAAAGAAGTTTTCCAGGCCTTTTCTGATTAGGTTATTCTACGGAATATTCAGACTATGTGCTTCTCTTATATTGGGTGACAAAAATAGGTGTACAAAGTAGAAATTTATTAATGGATATTGTTACTTTCAGAATTATAGGGGTGGTGGGCAAGTTCAGCTGGAGAGACAATAGATATGTTAAAAGATAAACTGAGGCATATTAAGAATTTTAAGAGTTTATTTAAGGGCCGGCCCCGTGGTGGAGTAGTTAAGTTTGCGGGCTCCACCTTCGGTGGCCCATGGTTTCTCCGGTTCAGATCCTGGGCGCAGACGTGGCCCCGCTCATCAGGTCATGCTGAGGCAGCATCCCCCATGCCGTAACCAGAAGGACCTACAACTAGAATATACAACTATGTACTGGGGGGCTTTGGGGAGAAGAAAAAAAAAAGAGAAGTTTGGCAAAAGTTGTTAGCTCAGGTGCCAATCTTTAAAAAAAAAAATGTTTATTTGAGTGAAAATTGATTTGAATTGGGCAACGACAAATCAGATGTGGTTCCGAGCGTCCACTTACAGGAGCTGGGGAGAGACTGTTATAGAGAAAAGGCAGAAGCAAAGCAGGGACATTGTTTGATTGGCTTTAGCTTAAAGCCTAGTTGGCTGTTTGCGATCCTCTGTCCTTAGCGTTTCGATTTTGTTACCTTGAAGTACTTACAGGTTTAGATTTTGCTTTGCTGAGGTAGGCCTCCATGGCATTAGAGCCACAGCAGTCTAATGGCCTCTGTGTTAATTAATTTAACAACTAGTACATACTTTTGGATATTTATTATGAATTTGATTACATAAATTTAAGATCAGAGATTTCAGCTTTCATGTAGCACCAGACACACTGTGTTAATCCAGATGTGACTGTCTGAGCGCATGGACGTGACATGTTATTTTTCAGATAGTACGTAGATTAGGAGAATAATTCCTGATTTCGAATAACTTAGAAAATTTGGTTTCTGTTTCCGATATAGGTCTGTACCAGTTGAGTAACACTGACCTCTTCGCTGCTTTCTTTATAGAGAAAAGGAGGCCATACTAATGGGTAATAGTCAGCCTCCATCCTTGAGTGTTGAAGAAGGTACTGCCACCAGGTCACACCCTTCAGTTGTAAACCCGGTCATTTCTGGTTTAGTACAAAGGTTATCTTTGTTTCCACTTCAGGTTATCCTTCGTAAAAGAAGCAGCTCCTGCTCTACTGGTTTTGTGTGCACCTTGCAAGACAAAGAAACAACTGTCGCAAATATTTAAATTTTTAAGAACTGTCACAAATATTTAAAGTTTTAAAAAGTACGTAAATTTAAGATACCATAAAATAATCTCAAATCTGTGGTATCCTGCACACATGCCTAGGGCTCAAAGGACACTAACAGAGTGCCTTTGGGGCCAAGAGGATTTTTTCCCCCCAAATATTTTGAATGCAATAAGAACCTGGTGTTTGATATTGACTAGCCTTTGTCTCCTTGCTCTCTGATCACTCTCTTTCTCTGCTTCCTCCCTCCCCTTTCTGTCTTAGCTTCCCCTATACATAGAAATGTATCCTATTGTCATGGCTGTTACCTGTTTTTTTTAAGTGGCCATTATTTTCCAATCTTGTGTTTCTTATTTGATAGGAACTACAATGCCACACAGAGGAAGAATTTTAAAAATAAAGCTTTTATTAATGCTCTTTTTCTGTTGTATTCCAATGGCTTAATCACTTTTTTTCTGGAAAAAAGTAATTAATAATGCTGTGTGTCATGCAAGTGCTAAGCTGTTTACAAATAGTATATCATTTTATTCTTTCAGTGATGTATGAGGTACTCCTATTTTAGAATTAAAGAAACTTTCATTTTCAGAAGGTAACTAAATTTTCCGAAGTCACATTGTTTATTAGTGGTTGACCCAAGAAAAGACAGATCCTGACTCTTTTTTATTATTTTTATTTTTTTTAATTTTTTTAATTTTAATTTTATTTTTTTTAAAGATTAGCACCTGAGCTAACAACTGTTGCCAATCTTGTTTTTTTTTTTTTCCCTGCTTTATCTCCCCAAAACACCCCCTGTACATAGTTGTATATCTTAGTTGCAGGTCCTCCTAGTTGTGGCCTGATGAGCGGTGCCATGTCCGTGCCCAGGATTGGAACTGGTGAAACCCCGGGCTGCTGCAGCGGAGCAAGCGCGCGAACTTAACCACTTGGCCATGGGTCTGGCCCCAGATCCTGACTCTTAATTCTTAAATATTCTAAAGTAATTCTTAGATATCTTAGAATTAAACATTTCCTAAAGATTTCCTCCAGTCCTTCAGGTATAAATACTAAAATCTCTTCCATGATGATCTTTTAGAAAAAAGTTTTGCAGTTTCTAAAAAAATGGACTAGAATCTCTGATAGCTCTTTTTGCTTATAATTAACACAGGAGACATAGTTCTTAGTGCGTACATGAATATCAAATTATAAAAACAGCATAGGTATTTTCATGTGTTCTGCTGAGTTATTACGTGTTTCTGTACCTTTTCTATTAATACTGAAGTTGCATTAAACCTTCATTGTTGGACACGAATGAATTAGAATAGTTAATTCTTATTTCAATATCGAATACTGATTTGATAGCTTGCAATCCTCTCCAGTTTTTGTCTGTCGTTGGGAAGTATCAACTCAGAAACACAGACCTGAGCAAACTTTATAAACCTCAGGGCTCATGGGCTTTGATCTTGAAGCCTTTAAAAGATATGTTGAGTCTGTTCTCTAAAAGTTAGCAATTCTAAGGCTTGATTGAGGAGTTAAAAGCTAATTTTTCATAGTGCTCTTGGAATTGTTACCATTCTATTTTGGTTTTATCATTTCCTATTCTGGAAACTAGTTTTTAGTTTGCTCCATCAATTTTTGTTTGATGCAAAACAGTGCATTGTTGTGCTCCTGCCTTATTCCTACTCTTTCTATGTTTTTACAGGTCTTACTGTTTCTAAGCAATAAAAACAAACACAGAAACAACCTAAAAGTAGAACATAAAACACTTTGTGATAGTGAGGGGGTTGAAACCATGCTGTATAGCCAAAGTGATGCAGCAAAAGGCAGTATTGCCAATAAAGAATGACAGTCGTTTTCACTGGATCATTCTCATCAGGGGCTCACAATTCCCATCTCTACTTGGAGCAACATCAACGGATGTTGGCCTAGATTTCAGTCTTATGCCATAATTAAATGGTTGTAAGGAAACTCAGGAATCTTGGGAGAAACAAAGGAGGCATTGGACCTATACAATTAGTAGGTAGACCAAAAGGAAATTTGTGTTTTTCTCTTTGTTTTTAATATTTGACTTTTGGGGAGAATTTCATGATTTCAACTTACGCATTCTATTTAAATTTTGGTGAATGTCCCTTTTTGTCATCTGAAACAAAATCTTGTGTTAATGAACTCTATACTCGGACAGCAAAAACAACTTTAGAATTTCATTTTTCCGAACATTGGATTGTTGTTTTCTTTGCTACAAGAAATTAAATGATTGAGATTCTGAAAAAAATGTATTGCTTTTCCTAATATAGTCTTGGATTCTATCTTCCCAAATAACAGGAGGATCCATGCCATCACTGGCTTCTAAAACCATTTATCATGCCAAGTGTTCGCAATTGTGTAGGATTTTTTTCAATGATCTTTTTCTTTTTTAGCATTTGATTGACAGATATAATGAAAGTCAGTGGCAGCCCTTATCAAAAACAAGTGCTGCCATGTATTAACAACTGAAAATACCTACCTTTCATTTTGGCAACCTAAGAAAGAGCCCGATATTCTAAATGTCTTTTCCAAAAAAAAATTTTTTTAAAGAGAATATTTTCGTGCTCAGGCAAAGTTCCCTCATCTTGTACTTTAAACCAGTGTCGTACAGGTTTTTTAAGAGGCACTTCATGTATGAAAATGCCTTATATGGACAAATTGAGAAGTCTAAAAATGTTTCTAGGTGAGCAAAACATTGATGGTAACATTTGTGTAGAATTTTCTTTGAGTCTATATGCCTATATATATATTTATATTTATATACATGCATATTATTTGAAAGAATCTTGTATAAACTCTTTAAGCTTTAACTTCTCTGTGTATAAATTAGAGTTATGATCGCTGCCAGGATACATTGTAGTGAGAACTGGGGGAAATAGCACATACAAAGTGTTTACCTAGGTAAACATGCACCCTGCAGGCCCCTCTTCCATCACAGAGGTCTTCCCTAATCACGTTAGCTAGAGGAGCCTTTCCCCACCCCTTATTCCTATGATCCTGTTTTATTTATTTCATACAAAACAATCCTTTTAATTTGTCTGTGTCCCCTTTTAGGGCAGACCATTGTGTATTCATTTGGGGCCACATTCTCCCGAGTCTAGTCTGATACATAGCATGCGTTCATTCAAAAATATTTCTTAGAATTTCCTTTGCTTGAGATGGGGAACGTATGTGATGAACAAAAATGAAGGCCCTGCCTGATGCAATTCAAAGCTAGTCATTGTATTAGTAAGTGAATTTCTTTCTTGATGGATCCAAGTTATTCTGAAATTGTGCGATAGTTTCTAGGGCTGTTATCACATTATCATATATGTATCAGAATAGAAATAAAATTAGTCGTTTTTTGTTGTTTGCAAAGTGTTCCCTTTATAATTTTTCTCATTTTATATTCAAGGGAGTCATTTTAGCATGGATATTTCTGATTTGGGGAGAGTCACTGAACATTACTGTGTATCACTGGTTCTTTCTTTCTCCATTTGTGAAAATAGGCAGCCGATTCCAGTGCTTTTCTGCAACCTAGGGTTTAATGAACCATTATTGTCATGCCTCCCAATGTGTGTCAGTTTCTCTTTGTAGAAAGCCTTTCTGGCCTTTTCCTAGATGTCACTGATAAGGCAGGTTAGAGTCTGTCTTTGGTGGGAAGATGTACAGTCACGCTAATACTCCACCATTCTGGAATATCAGTACTCTGATAGTGGTTGAAGTTATGGAATATAAGGGCAACAATGAAGGGAAAGTTGATTGAGGAAGAGCATGCAATCTAGGCCAGAGAATTAAACTAACCATGAATTAAGATTGTGGTTGTAAGGACCGGAGGAGCTAGATTCCAGAATGGTTGTGAAGAATTTGGAAATAGTGTACACAGTAAAGAATGATGAAAATAATTTAAAGTAACTTGTTGAAAAGGCTTATAATAATTGGGAGAATAGACACAGAGATGTTGGAAAATTCATTTTAATTCCGTAAATTATTGATGAGTTATCACTGCCAGCATGTGCTCAAAATAGATTTATGTTGTCAATTTTTAAAAGCCCTTGGATAATTTAGGTTAATATAATTCACTTAAAAGCTGTATAAAATATTAATAAGTGATATTACCTACCACATTAAGACTTTGCTCTGTGACATGGACTGTGCTGCATATTTTATTGTTGTTGTTGAGGTAACACTGGTTTATAACATTATATTAATTTCAGGTGTACATCATTATATTTCGATTTTTGTGTAGACTAAATCATGTTCACCACCCAAAGACTAATTACCATCTGTCACCGTACACTTGTGCCCTTTTACCCCTTTCGCCCTCCTCCCTCCCCTCTTCCCTTCTGGTAACCACCAGTCTATTCTCTATATCTATGTGTTTGCTGTCGGTGCTGTTTTCATTTTACACATGTGAGTGAGATCATATGGTATTTGACTTTCTCCATCTGACTTATTTCACTTAGCATAATGCCCTTAAGGTCCATCAGTGTTGTAGTACATGGCAAGATTTCGTCTTTCTTATGGCTGAGTAGATTCCATTATATATATATATATATACACACACACCACATCTTCTTTATCCATTCATTATCTTCAAGACTTAATCCATTGCAATTGTTCACATTTTACAGATGCGAAAACAGAGGGTTAGAGAGTTCAGTCCACTTGTCTTTGATCACACAACTATTAATACCAGATCTGGCATGAAATCCATTCCAATTGAATTGAAAGTTTGTGCTTTGTTATACAACACTGTATTATGTGCCAACGAGTCTCAAAATATGTATACGTTTTAAGCATGAGTTTAAAGTGGCAAGCATAAATGTATAAAACTTAGTTATCTTTTACGTGGTCACTCATTCATTCATTCATCCATCAAACATTTATTGGCCCTCTAGGCACTGTGGTATATACTGCATATACAGGACATCCACATGCTCTTTTGAAATTTATAGTGGAAGAGAAAGGCATTAGACATAAATAGCTGTATAATGGTTTTGATAAATGCTATGAAGAAAAATATAGTGCCTTTTATTAAGTAGATTACAGAGAGAGTTCCCATGTCCTCACGTTCCTGTGGGCAAATATAATTAGATTTACAATACAGTTTACTGTAACCCAAGAAGGTGCTTAAAATAGCGTTAGATAAGTGGTACCACACCAGTGTAATCAAGCTAAACAGCTTGAAAACATTGGCCTTCCAGCAGCCTTTTTAGAGCACAAAGGGAATTTTGGTGAATTGAAGAAAATTGTGGTGTTACACCAACAGGTTTTGAAAATTTACCAAATGTCACGTCTGTATTTCAGTTTTGCAAGGTGACCTTGGCACTATCTCAATGACATCTGTTCACAAAAAAGCATCAATTTCCATGGAGGTGATCATTGCACTGCCCTTTAGAGAGCAGTATGTGTCCTGCCACAACTCTGAGCGTGCGGGAGATTTTGTAGTGGAAATATTGAAGGAGTATTCGATCAGTGGGAATATTTGGCTTCATATATTGCTAACATTTGGCATAAAATCTAAATTGCAGTAAAACAGGAGAACTTATGTCATTTAGCACTTAATAAAGCTGGATGGCCAAATAAAACAATCAAACAACCCTCCCAAAGTGCAAACAATGTGAAATTTTGCCAGATGTTGATAACAACCTACACCCTGGATTTATTGCAGTTCAACGGTGATTAAACCTTAAATTTCAGTTTCAGAAGTTACCTTAGGCCTGTGTTATAATCATATTATAGGAACCTTACTTAAGGAATTTGTGAAAATTGCAGAAAAATCAAAGCCAATGATCTCTGTTTATTTTATTTGAATTTTCTCACCAGCAAATGTGTGTTGAAGCTTGACTTCTCTTTCCTCCTTCTCCCTTCAAAACTCTTCATAAACAGACGGAAATTGGCAATTTCCCAACAGTTGGAGATATTTTTGTAATTATCTGCAAATTTATCTGCAAATCTGAAAGGCTTAAAACTCTATTTCTTAGCTGTCAAGGGACAGTTGAAATGCCTGACATGAAGTAAGAATAAATATATGTGAAAAATAGACGTTAAGCAAGAAATCTGATATCATAATTGAAACTCATTATCGTCCATCATCTCTAGATATTATGTGGCTTCCCTGTTACCACTTTTCTTGCAGTTCCTTATCCTGTCAGGACTTCTCATCATCCTCTCCTAATGTCTTTCCTGTGCACCACTCACAGAGGAGAAATTCTCAAGTTGGGTCTTGGGAAATAAATAGGAGCTTTCCTAATAGGAAAGTGAGAAGAGGGTTTCTTGATAGGCATTGACACTTACTAAGGCAGTAAAGACACAAAGATATGAAATAGCGTGGAATGAACTGAAAACTGAAACTACTTCAGTGTCCTTAGAACATATAGTGCAAGAGAGAAGTGACAGTAATGAGAATGAAGGGGAAAGGGGTCAGATCAGATGGCAAAACCATCAAAGGTCAAGAAGAAGTCGCATATTAGGTGAGGGCCTGTTTGGTGATCAGGAAAAGGACTACTAGAGATACAGTAATGTGTACAGGAAAGAACAAAGACAACGTGAGACTTCGTGCCTGGTCTGGTGGCTTTGATTTCTCTGTGAATAAGAAGCCAGGTCAACCACAGGTGATGACTGAGGATGGTTAAGCAACTCGAGGAGAGGGGACAGTGTTTAGAACTATAGTGGAAAGAAGAAGAAGATACCAAGAAGTATGAGAAAATCTTACTGCAGAGGCATTGAGGGTCCTGCTAAAATTCAAATCTATGAATGTATAGTGGCATCAATCTGTATAGTTAATCATTTTTTTAAAGCTCTACTCAGTCCTATAATTACATGGTCCACTCCAAGTGTCAGGTTCCTTGTTGCAGGAAAACGAAGGTGTGAGCAACTTGAGAATGTTGGTGATTATAGGTGATAATAATATTTATTATTTGTAACGTGCTAGGAATTGTACTTAGTACATTATATACATTATCACGTTTCCCTTCTTTCCTGTGAGGTGTAATTATTCTTCTCATTTTTAAAAAACAAATGAAGGATACAGTTAAGTAATTTTCCTAAGATATTTACCAGTAAAAAGCAGAACTTGCATTTGAATGAAGACCAACATTGCAGCTGAGCAGAATAGAAACTGAGTTTACAGAAGGGCTAATAGTTTGGGAGAAGATGTGTCAAGGGAGTAGAAAATTTTGAGGAAATTCCAGAACAGGATTCATGGAAATAACATTTTTAAGGTTATGTAAAAGATAAGAAGCTGTAATTGGGAAGTAGAATATCGGTCTTTAAGACTTTAACGGTAGAGCATTCAGAGTGGCCATGAGGTTCCAGTTGGAAGTGGCTTACGAGAATGAGAATGGAAGCAGAGGTCATGAATTCTCTGGTGAGGTTATTGATTGCAGTTCATGGCTATTGACTTTGAATATTGATAATGGTGAGACTTTGGAGTGAAGAGAAATGGATTTTGAAGAAATGACCTAAAAGCTAATAAGTCCCAGTGTTCAGGGTGATATAGCTTGATGAAATGAACTTAAATGAAGAAAGATTTCTTTGCATGAGTTGAAAAAGTAATGATATGAAAGACACAGTGGAACTAGGATTGTACTGAGCCTCTGTTCTGGACCTGATATGGAATTAGCGTGCATTCACGAGGACTGCATGTAAATCAGGCCTGCAAGGAGAAAAGGATGTGGAGACCACACAATGTCTAGGTCAGCAGTAAGGACGTTTGTTTATTAAAAAAAAAAAAAATGGAGCTCCAGAGGATACAGTGGAAAATGTTGGGAAGGACATCAAGAGGGGTGTGGTAGGGTGGAGAGTAGGAACCAAAGGGAAAATCACATAGCTGTGTGAGTATGAGATTGAGAAAGAGGAAACAGTTTATTTAGGGCTTGAGAGTGATAGAGACAAGAGGCATCAGTGGAATTTGATGGCTTCAAATTTGTAAATGGAGCTTGGGTTTAAAGGTGTTTTGCTATTTTGATTCCAAATAGTCCATGACCTGACTTCACCCACGTTAATGTTTGAGCTAAGTGAGGGGGCGCTGTCCAAAGTTCTGTAGGTGTTGAACTGATGCACGTACCTTGTTGGTCAGTTCAGTATAAGATTTGGATGAAATAACTGCATTTATACCTCTGGTTTTGTGACCTTGCCTAATAATATTTTACTTAAAAAATCCTAAATGATATTAGTACATATTTCATAGACATTTTTTCTAATTTTTCACTTGTTCAAAGTGTTATACTGTATTGATTTAATATTTAGCATTTAGGATTTATATATCATCATCTTTTGATTATTAGGACAGATTCCTGCTTAATGATATTAATTTCCATTGCCATATTTAAAGAAAACAACATAGTCTTATCTGAGTGCTTTGATAACTGTAACAGAAATTAAGAAATACAAGTTAAGTTTGTAGATTTACTTGTTCCATGATGTATGAAAAAGAATTGTGGCCTATATAAAATGAAAAAGATAGGACACATCAAGTGAATTTTCTTATAAGATTCATCAAAGTTTAGCACTGAAGTGTTTTTACATATCGCATAGTCCAACCACCCATCGATGGCCAATACAAGCGTTCAGCGTCTTCTCATGAAAGATATGTCTTCTGACTGGGTGGTCATTGTGAAAAGGCCGAGCAAGATTGCGTTTGGAATCTTGGCTCCCACTCCTAAAATTGTATAACCCGGAGAACTTGGCTTCTGCAAGCCTAGTGTTTCCTGTTCTATAAAATGGGGATGTTAGTATTATCAAAGAGTAGTTGAGTGGATTGCAGCATCCCATTTAACTATTAGATACCTCTGACTATCAGGGGTTGTATTTGTATTGAACAAAAATCTACCTCTCTGTAGTTTTCTAACCCACTTGCTGTAGTTCAGCTCCCTGGAATTACATTAGGAAGCTGAAAATCATCTTAAAACTAAGTTTCACACTGAGTTCAATTTTTGATGTTTATGCAGCAACCTGGGCTTTGACAACTCAGTAACAACGATGTTTTATTTTCCCCAAAGATAACTATCAAATATCCAACATATGACAGGCAAGGCTGTCTGGGAGTCCCCGGGCCAAAATCCGTGGTCAGAGGAGTCCCAAATATCCCAGGAATGGTCTACTCTGGTGTCCCTGCTGTGCTCAGGTGTGGGCTGGGAGCAGCTGGTGGGAAGCATGGACTCTGCAAATCCAGCAGTGGACTTCTGAGCCTCAGCAGCTTGGACCTTTGGTCAATTACACCCCCTCTAGATGGAGGTCTTTAAGGCACATTCTTAAGAGTGCCACACCGTGTTTGTCCACCTTACTCATCTGTAAAAATAATATTGCTACTGGCTCTGAGGTACAATTTGCTTTGTAGCATAAAAGATAAATGTAAATTTCGGTATAGGGGAGATGGCAGCTAATAGAAGCTCCTATCTGTTTGGCTCTTTTCACATTTCCCCATGCAAGCCCCTCACCGTCACCCCCACCTGCATCATGGAATCATGCTAAACTAAGCATGGTGACGCATCAGCAAGACAAGCTCATTAAGGCATGCTTTTGACATGTGTTTTGGCTTTGTCCCTCTTCCTAGTTAATTTTCAATACAATATTAAGAATTATGTTTGTTTTTAATACTGATGGATTTTCTCTCATCTTTGACTTCCTCTATTAGAAGGGCACATGATTTATGTCTCCATCGCAAAGATGTGTGAACATGATTAGTGCATTCAATATTTTTCTTAAAAGTTCTGCAATCAGAAGTTTTTGTCCTGGTGTGTACTCACTTTCTCTTCATTCTAAGATGGTGAACGTCATTTACTTAGATTCCACTCATGTAACTTTATTGGCCATGTTCAGAGATTTTAGGCTATGTTACTCATTAAGGAGTGCAATGGAATTTCTTAAAGAAGGCCATGACAATGGCTCTATGCAGTGGCTGTAAGTAGTGTTTCTGCAGTTGTATGTAACAAGGCTCTGGACAGTCTGTCTCCTGTGACTTTCAAAGATCACCTTTGGTGGTTGTGTAAACTTAGAACAGTGGATTTGTTTTTGGATATCTCAGAGTATGATGTGGTGTCGCGTGCCTGTCACTTAACAGCAAAAGGAATGTTCTTTTTCAGCTTTGCCGTAATGCCCTCACATTCTTCAACCTGGGGTCAGTCAGCCACTCATCAGCTGATGTGGTTTTACATTTTTGCCTTGATCATTAATCACTCACTTTAAGTTCTCCTTTTGTAGAGTTTGTCGTTTGCTTCCAAAACAAACACGTTTTCTGGGCTCGTGAGAAAAGGAAAGGAGAAGGAGATTTAAAAGAAAATAATAGATGGGTTCTCGGTCATTTTTGGCTTTGTTACTAATGCTAGCTATTATCATAAAGTAAGGAATTATGATGGAGTTATTAATGAATAATCTATTGAAGGAACTTTTTCTTAAGCCCTAATGAAGACTGAATTTCCGCAAACATGACTGGATGATTCTAAGTTAAAGGGAAAACTCTTCTCTCCTAAGAGAAGAGATTATATACTGTTTCTCCTGGAAATTCGAGTGTAGATTTACATAGTCCTAAACATTCCTTTTAGCTTTACTGTGGTTTCTAGAGCAGTTCCTAATTTTTGGAGGGCTTTTTTGTCCATTTGATCACATATATCAATAAAATTACCTATTTCAGCTGATAGAAGTTTTCATTTTTATCACTCTAGGTAATAGCCAATCGTGTGTAAACATAAATACTATATTTTCCTCCTCTACATCCTTAGCCCCTTTAATAAACACCTTTGCAAAAATATATTTTATTTATGTCTTAATTAAATTTTTTCATGAGTTAGAAAAGATCATGAACTCTGGGTCGTGCATTTTAGTTGCAACTAAAAGTCTTAAGTCGATTAATTATGAGATGAGCATACAGCAGACATGGAACTTTATGACACCACAGAGTATTCAAATAGCAATATTGAAATTGCTGCTTTTTTTTTTCTAAAAAAGTATGGCCTTTTAAATCACCTAAATAATGGCCTCTGAAATTACACAATTAAAAATATCATATTTTTTCCTGCCTGATCATTGGATAAGAGATTGGAGATTAATATTGTCTTCCAGGGGCTTAGAGTGTCCTTTTTCTTTGCTTCCTCTTATTTGTGTTGGTTTTCAGTATAAGGGATGGAGGGCTCTCTCTTAGCTTTTGGACCTCTCTAGAGGTATAGCCTAAGCTTTTGGTATTGGGTTTATATTAAGGAATTATAAAACAAGTTGTTTTTTCAATATGTAAAAGTCTTTGTAAAACTAATCTATGACTTACACATGCATGCTTCACAAGGTCATGTAGACTAACTTTCACACCAGGTTAAGGTTACTTAGGAGGTCAAAAGGCATGCCAATACAAATAGAAAACATTTTATTTCATTTTAACTACCTCTCTTTTAAAAAAAATCTTTATGTAACTGACATGATCATATAACTATCAAATTAGTCCTTATTTTTTACATATCAGTCCACAAATGCCTACCTTTTAAGGTCTGTTTTTGCTTCTGTTAAAAAAATAAAGATATGTATTAAAGCAAATGAAAAACTTTTGCTGCCCTATTTTTGCATGGGAGAATACTGTAAATTAAAATTGTCTGATGTTCTAATGTTCTAGAATAAAAGCAGTGAATTTCTAAACTCACATTGTTAAAATAAGTTTACAGTTGAGATACAAAGAAAATTTTAAAAACTTCCTTATCTCATCATTCTCAAATATTAATAACATTATTCTATCTCATGTGAGAGTCAAAATATGAGCAATATTGCTTTTTAGGCATGGAGTCAGGAATGCAATTATGCAGAAAGAAGTGACTGTAGCAGATAATACCAATATATCATCATATCTATAAATGAAATGAATTGAAAATTACATTTTTCAGTGGTAGTCACTGAAGCAAGAAAGAAAATTAATTGTAGTAAGATGTTATGTCTTTAAACATGTTAACTTTATTGTATCAGTTTTACTTTATTGTGTTACAATAATACCAGTAATTCTGTAAAATATGTTTTAAAATTGATTCTAAATTCAAATGAATTTAATGATCGCTACGAGGATGTTGTCTGCATATAGAATTGATAAGTTTTCGTGTGATATTTACTAAATACGACAATTATATGTACACAGTCTGCTTATTATAGTCTTGGAACTTACACAGTAAGCAGACTGACTGCCAGTGTAGAGTTTCTCCCGCTTTAGACTGTTACAATGTCAAGGTTCTCCTGTCAAATCAGGTAACGTGGCAAGTGCTAGCTAAATGACCTTGTATTACCTCTATTGTCTCTTGTGAGTGTTTGCTTCTGTGAAATATATTTAAATAATCTTTGCACTACACTGTGCTACTGTAAAACAATTTGACTTTTCTGGATCATATCTGAAAGCTGATTAATAATATTGGTTTAATAATAAGACAAATATCAGGACTTGTATTCTCAAGTCTCATATTTTTCAAGTTGGAATCAGCATGGATCTAATATTTATTTGTCTATATAAACTAATATTTTCCTGTCTCAAGTACCAATTATTAATAATATTTGTTCTTATTGTTGTTATAATGTTGTTGCCAAGCACTGGGCTAGCGTTCTACAAAGGTTAACTGACTTAATTTAATGGTCATAATTTTGAGTTAAATACTACATACCCTCTTTTTTTTCAGGTAAGAGAATTAAAGTCAAAAGCTTGTTTAAAGGGTCATATAATCAAAGAACATACAAGAATTGATAATCAAAATTTTGATGATCTTTTTAAAGTATTTCTGATTTATTAGGAGACTTTAGACATATGCTTCAATTTTTTTCTTAATAAACTTAATGTAATAGTGTTTTAATGTATTTATGTAAAAATTTCAAGTTATTGCTTAATCTACACACACATACACACACACGTATACATTATCCTACGAAAAGTGGAGGGAAAAGTCTCCCAAAAGTTAAGAACATGTTGTTGTTTTGAAATCCCAAATACATTAGACTGAAGTGAATCTCTTTGACGTTTTTGCAGGAACTCTTCTGCACTTTGGGAAATACGACTTAGGACAGAAAATGTAAAGCCAGGCACCATAGTTCTGATAGATGGCTAGTAGTGATACGAAGTAAGTTAACTAAATAATCTGTCCGCATCTAAAGGGGACCTTTAAATAAACCTTGGCGATTTAGAGAAGGCGAACAGCAATTTCAGCTGGTGCAAGAGAAAGCCACGTGCTATTAAGTCTTGCACAGATGCAGCTGGATACTTTTTTCATTTTTTTAAAAAAATGCATCTCCATATTTAAATGGTTACTCTATTCTTTGATTCTTCTAGGAGTCGGTCTTAAGATGTGGTGTTTTTCTGTGAAAACTTAGACACAAGCATCTTGGAAACCAAAGGACTCTAGGACTCTGTGCAGTAGAGCTGCTTTGTGAGTACCCTCCGTGTGTAAGAAGGTTTGCTTCTGTCTGGTTCTTCCAGGTCACGCTGTTTGTGGAACTGGTGGGTCTTAATGTGAATGGAAATATTGGTTTGGCTGGTGTTTCAGTCCGTTTTCTAAAATAGAATGGATGTTAAAGTTGGCACTTTTGGCTTTTACCCCTGTGATTCCATGTTCTGTGGGATCTTGGTCTACAGATTAAACTTCAGTTTCTCTGTATATAAAATAGAGCTAAATATAAACCCTTCCTTCGTCAAAAGTATATTATAAAGGGAATACCTGATAAATTTCAATAATAATAATAGAAGTATATTGTTAGTAACTTATTATTAATATGAATGCTGGTAAGATAGATGTGGAGGCTGTATGTATATACTTATTTATCTTTGTCATTGGAACTCTTTTTAAAAAATAACTATATTTTGAATAAAAGTGATCATATTGAAGGGCCAGCGCCGTGGCCGAGTGGTTAAGTTCACGCGCTCTGCTTTGGCAGCCCAGGGTTTCTCCAGTTCGGATCCTGGGCGCGGACATGGCACCGCTCATTAGTCCACGTTGTGGCGTCCCACATAGCACAACCAGAGACACTCACAACTAGAATATGGAACTATGTACTGGGGGACTTTGGGGAGGAGAGAAAAAAAAAAGAAGATTGGCAACCCAACTGTTGCCAATCTTTAAAAAAAAATTAAAAAGTGATCATACTGAGATTTCTTGTATTCATAGTTGATTTGTATGGGGCTTTATTGCTTACAGTTTCCAGACTTGTGATTTAACCTAATTTGATTCTCTATACAATCCCAGTATGAAGCAGGTCAGGAGTTATTACCCCCACTGTGTAGATGAGAACAGTGATGCTCAGCCCTGTCAGTGTCTTGCGTGAGACTGCAGAACTTGTGAGAGAGAGAAGTTGAGATCAGAGGTTCTCATAACCAGTCCTTGCTCTTTTCAGAAACTGTATCTAATTAGTCAAATTTCCTTTTTTGCAGTTGGGTTGTTGCATATTTTAACTATATTATAAGAGTAGTGTGATAAATTTACAAAGTTCTATCCCGTTTGTCATGAACGATTCCTAGACCAACTGTATGGGTATATTCTGTCTTGTACCTCAAGTTCATGAACTAATCTTGGTATGTCCATGTGGTAGGCAGAAGAGTGACTCCCCACTTCCTAATCCCTGCACCCCATGAATGTGTTATGTTACTTGGTGAGGGAGAATTAAGGTTGCTAATCAGATGACCTTGCCATTATCCTTGATTGTGTGCTTGGGCCCAATGTAATCACCAGGGACCTGCTAAATGAAAGAAAGCTGGCAGCATGGAAGGGACTCAGCCTGACCTTGATGGTTTGAAGATGGAGGAATGCAGCCACAAGCCAAGGAATGTGGGTGACTTTTAGAAGCTGGAAAAGGCAAAGAAACAGATTCTCCCCTTGGCCTCCTACTGACACCTTAATTTTAGCCCAGTGAGACTTCTGACCTCTGGAACTATAAGATAAGAGAGTTTGTGGTAGTTTTCTTATAACAACAATAGAAAACTAATACAGCCTGACACTGTGAGATTAGGGGAAGTTTGAAAGTAGAGTGGTTTATGCTGGGGTGACATTAGGTCAATCATGGGGGTAGTTGCCCCTTTGTTTTTTTAATTTTGTCCCTCACTAAGTGTATGATTGTTGAGGTGGGCGTAGTATGTCATATGGTTCCTTTTGGATCGGTGGTTTACTGTGGGAACAGGCTTGTGCCTGCCTGTTCCTTAGTAGTAAGAGCACAGACTATAGATCCTGAGCATATGAATTCAAATCCTGGCTCTGATTCTTCCTAATAATATTCTGCTCGAGCATCAGTTTTTTCATATTTGAAATGGGACAGCAAAAAGCATCTTCTTCTTAGGGCTGCTGTGAGAAGTAACTGTGTCAATTTATAATAAGTACTTAGAACAGTACCTAGCACATAGTAGGTAGGGGCTGTATCAGTATTAGCTATTGTTACTTTTATTCCATAAATACTATATTCTCTAGACTCATAGTCTTTTTTTCACATATAGACAAGAGAGTGTCCAAAACTTTGGGGTGAATGCCTCTGGGGTAGAGTCGTTTTAATGCCACTAAATTCTGTCAGTTTCATAATCTGTTATTTAATGTAATTTTAAAAATTTCTTGTACTTTGAAATAACTCTCTTTCTTGTCTGCTCTCATTATCACAAATCTGTAGATAGAGCACATTTTGCATATTCTATAATAATTCACTTTAATTTGTCTATTTTAGGTGTCTTATATTGTGAGTCTTTAGGTTTGTTTTCATGTCACTATTTAAGCCTGCAAATTTCTTGGTACTAGGAAAAATAGGCAGCACCCTATAAAAAGAAGTCCTAGATAAAAAAAAGTACTTTGCAAGTGAGAAAAACCTAGTCTGAATGTTGAATTTTCAGACATTCTTCTAAGAGAGCAGCCTCTGAAGCCGATGGATGGAAATTGGTGCTTCTGTCAATGCCGCATTCTCCGTGTCGGGCAGTGGTGTAGTGGGTTTTCTTTAGGCCTGGTACAAGCGTGTATTTGATCAACCTTTCAGACTTGGCTGCAGTAGCTATATCCAAGGCACAATATATTAATTAATTCAGTCAACATGTGTTACCCACCTCCCAACGCCGATGGATGAATGATGTCTGTTCAAGGCTGCCCCGTGCAGTGGGGAAGCACCAGTGATCCCTAAAATAGCGTAGATTCTAGTAGTAGAGTTAGGCAGGAAGGTAAGATCTGTCTACTCTGTCTAGCCACGCACACACGAAGGCCAGTGGCGGCATACTGTGATTTCTTATATAGATTTTAATTGTGCATTGCTCTTATGGAATAGCTTGTCTGTGCCTGTTTTTTTGATTTCCTAGGTTTTCTCTAGCCATTGGATACTTAAAAAACTATAATCACAGGCCTATTGAGTGTGTGGTTTAGAAACAGACACCAATAATCACATTGTGTGTTTTTAGTTAAATGAGGTTTCTGTTTTTCCCCAAATACATCTGGCATCCTAGTGATGCCTGTTAGTCAATGCCTTCAACTTCTATTTCACAACCGCACGCCTCCCACGCTTCACTAATTGGCATCTCATTTGCCTGGATACAGCTAAAAGTCACAGAAAATTAGGGGGTGCTTTCTGCAACGCATTTAACTGTATGGAAATATAGAGATCTTGTCTGGCCTCACTAACTTTTGAACACTGAACCCACGAAAGATATCACTCTTTCTTGCTTGTGCTTTAACTTGAATCCAGTAAGACAGAAGGGTACCAAAAAAAAGATAAATTATTTGAACAAAATCTCACTGGGATGAATTGGTGGAAGATTTCAAATAAATTACATACCAAATACCTTGTCATGTCATCTTTACCTCTATATGCCTTTCCACCTTGAAACCACACTGAAAAATTAGTAAGGTAGGTAAGCTGAGCTGCCCAGCAATCTTCTCCCTGTTAAAAATTCCACTAACTGGGGCCAGCCCTGGTGGCCTAGTGGTTGACTTCGGCATGCTTCACTTTCCCGGCCCAGGTTCGGTTCCCAGGCATGAAGATACACCATTCTGTTAGTGGCCGTGATGTGCTGGCAGCCCACATACTGAAAAATAGAGGAAGATTGGCATGGATGTTAGCTCAGGGCAAATCTTCCTCAGCAAAAATAAAATAAAATAAAATAAAATTCCACTAATTCACTAGCTGTGTCCTCATTTCCTTTACACAGACTGTGGATCCTGTGGGTTGAAGTCAATGCTGATGACTAAATAATTAGGCTTTCTCTTTCAGGCTGAATTGGCCAGATTTATATATTTTTGGCAGTCCTAAACTTAGGAAAATTTTTAAATTAAATTTTTAATCCTCTCCATTCAAATTATGGTCCATAAATAATGAATTGAGAGCTCCTGTTATGAGCAAATCAATCACATTTGCTAATGTGTCATGGAAAACCTAGTTGATAATGAGTATACTGCTTTCAGATACAGGGGAATGTTTCTCTGATATTGGCCTTTAATCAAGTGCTAATATTTCTTAACAGCTTTGTGATGTTATGGCAGATGCCTCAAGTAGGTAGTTTTATGATTTTGGCCCTTACCTATAGTATATGTCAATGCATGTAGTGATGAGTTAAATTATATACCATTCTCCAGTATACAGCTCTAATAATACTTTATATCTCTATTTTGGCTTTACTAATTCTGGCTTGTTAGCAATATATGAATTCATCTTTCATCATGCAAGAGTGACTGTTTGAGAAAAGAGAACTGTCTTATTTATCCTGGCATCTCTGCTATTCATGACATAATAGCTTTGTATGTAAGCTGCTCACTAAATGTTGGTTAAGTTGATTAATTAACACAAGGAAAAAAATAGATTCAGCTAGTGCCTTCGACCCATTGACTTAGTTCTTAAAACTGATGCTGAACTGTTCTAATTTGAACTTGTCTCCAAAACTTAGTCTTTCCTTTTGTAGGAGCAGAACCTGACCGAGCAAAATTGTCACGTGGTACAGACCAACCCAGAATCCACCTCCTCTGTAACAAGGCACATGTGGAAAAGGGAGGCCAGAGATGTAGGTACTGAGCTTGCTTAGGGTTTTTCCTTCCACATTCTGCAATCGGATGTGGAACAGACTGAAGTGTTGTTTTACCAGAAGTGTCTCCCTGAGGAAATATGAAGCCGGTAGGTAGGTGGGAAGCTGAGACTTAGAGACATTCGGTAATTAGTCCAAGGTAAGGAGTAGAGTGTAGGTCCGAACCCAAGCTTTCCAACACTAACTCAAATTCTTTTTTTTTTAAAGAATTTCTAGAAGAGAGTGAAGAAAGACAGAGGAGTCATGCTACACCGTTGTGGGAAATAGCTGGTTCCCCACGGGGTGAAGCCTAGGGAGGAGGCTGGGGCCTGTCGCAGGGCCAGACAAAGGCAAAGAAAGCCCATGTACTCTGTCCGCTGCTGATGAGGACACTAAGAAAATCGAATCCAGTCAGGGAAACCAGAGAGGAATCAAACAATTGGCTCCACAGAACTTCTATCAAGTCCTGGGACATGGTTATGACTTCCATAAGCTGCCTTTGCCATATGGCTTCCTGTTACTTTTCTTTTTACCCCCCAGCTTTATTGGGATATAGTTGCTATATGACATTGTGTTAGTTTAAGGTGTACAGTGTGATGATTTGATACACATATATAGTCTGAAATTATTGTCACAATAAGGTTATCACGTCCATCACTTCACATCATTACCATTTTGTTGTTGTTGTTATGGTGAGAACATTAAAGCTCTGCTCTCTTAGGAACTTCCAGGTATATGATACCAGGTATAGTCACCAGGCTGTGCCTTAGATCCTGGAACTTATTCACCTTATAACTGGAAGTTTGTACCCTTTGACCAACATCTCCCCGTTTCCCTCACCCCTCAGCCCCTGGCAACGTCCGGTCTACTCTCTGTTTCTGTGAGTTTGATATTTTTAGATTCCACATGGACATGAGATCGTATCATATTTGTCTTCCTCTGTCTGACTTATTTCACTCAGCGTGATGCCCTCAAGGTCCATCCATGATGTCACAAAATACAGAATTTCAATCTTTTTTATGGCCGAATAATATTCGTATATATTATTATATAGATCACATAGATAAATGTATATATAGATCACATTTTCTTTATCCATTCATTCATCAGTGAACACTTAGGTTGTTTCCATGTCTTGGCTGTTGTGAAAAATGCTGCAATAAACATGGGAGTGCAGATATCTCTTCAAGATCCTGATTTCAATTCTTGTGGATAAATATCCAGAATTGGGATTGCTGGATCAGATGGTAGTTCTAGCTTTAATTTTTTTTTTTTTTTTTGTGAAGAAGATTGGCCTGAGCTAACATTTATGACAGTATTCCTCTCTTTTGTATGTGGATCACTGCCACAGTGTGGCTGACAAGTGGTATAGGTCTGTGTCTGAGATCCGAACCCGTGAACCCTGGGCCACCGAAGTGGAGCGTGCCGAACTTAACCACCATGCCACCAGGCAAGCCCCTATTTTTAATTTTTTGAGGAACCTTATACTGTTTTCTATAGTGGCTGCACCAATTTGCATTCCCACCAACAGTGCACAAGGGTTCCCTTTTCTCCACATCCTTGCAAGCATTTGTTATCTCTAGTCTTTTTGATAATAGCCATTCTACTTTTCTTATTTATATTCCATGGCATCAGCATTTGAAGGTTTTATACTTTCATTCAAAATAACTTAATAAATTTTTAAAGGTTTTTATTAACTTTTACTAAAGCTATAAACTTATTTTGAGATGTGGAAGAATCTCATACCTGGTGAAGTGTGCCCGGGCCAGTAGATGTAATGTTGCCTTAAATTCGTTGACTCGTCTTGTTAATGTCTAATGCCTTTGTAGTGTTTTTAAAACCGGGAGAAATAATGGCTTCTGATTTACTAATGGCAGTGAAAAGCCAAGGCACATTAAAACACCAATGTTAGTATTATTGGTTATAGTAGTAGATGGAAACGACACACTTGATCATCGTATTTTATGACGTATGTCCTGGCATATCTGTGTGTGCACAGATGGTTGTGGTGTGTGGGGGCTGGAAAGGGGAGGGGAGGCCTTATTGACCGGTTTTGACTAGCAGTGTGCTGCGGTCTGAGCTTGTATTAACTGCACAATTTAAGCAAAGATATGGAGGCTTTACTCAAATAGATTGGATGCTGGAATAACAACTGGAAGCTGCCAAATTTACTGAAATTAAATGGTTTCTGTGGGAAAGAAGAAAAGGAGAGATTGGAGTCCTTGTGGAAGTAGAATGTACAAGGATTGGCAACTTCGACTTGATGATAGAGACGGGAGACGGTACTGCTGAGTGAGACCCAGCTGAGTCGCTTGCAGGACGCTGGTGCGTTTAATAGACAGCTGTGAGGCCACAGAGCACGCTGAGGCTGATGGCAGGGGGCTAAGTGGAATCAGAGGTTCTGAGCTAGAAGGATATTTTTAAAGCACTCTCTCTCTCTGAACGTGTTTCCCGTATCAGCTGAATATAGTGAGATCTATTGTCTGGATAATAGTCGAAGAAGGAAGGGTCTCAATGCTCCATCTACTCAAATCGCTCTTCCAATAATTCTGTTCTAGGGTGAGCCACTGCCAGCAGCAGAAAGAGGGAAATCGTTGAAATGGTAGAATTCTTGTGTATTTGTGTTTAGGACCACCTTGCTCCTGTTATGTTTTCCTGTGGCATCCTGAAAGCTGAAAGGAATTCATTGTTCTCTGAAAGCAAATTTAACTGAAGGCTCTTTTCCTTTTATTCTTCTCAACCTTAAAAAATAGATTCTTTTTCACATTATAAGAAAGAAAAAAATTTATCCAGATGAGGAAAACAATCCATTAGAAGATCCCCATCGTGTTTATGAGGCATTTGATTTTTTTGTTTTCTGAATGCTTCCCTGATGTTTCTCACCCAAAACATAAACCTGAGCTTTCTGCTGTGTGGAATTTCGTGCAGTTTTTATTCAGATGAAAAACTTGGGTTTTCCAAATTAATTCAGTGGTCACTCCTTAGCCATAATGCAAAAAACATCCAAATCTCACAAGGGACATGTGCAAATGCTACATGGAACTTGGGAAAATGCTATAAACAGATTCGTCGCCGAGAACGTATTGTCATGTTTCAAACGCAGAATTAATAACCTGGTACAAGAGCACACATGCTCTTCATCAAGGTTTTCCCCTGAGGCTGTATTTCCTGTCTCTCCTGTCCCCATATTATTGAAGAATTTTCAAAACTGGAATCAAAAAAAGAAAATCTCACATTATCATATTTTTTGAATTTCTCTTGAGAATTTGTAACCTTGGCAAAAGTCAGTCACCTTCAGCCTTTTCTCCCCAGGGCCCTTGGGGAGCAAATCTGTTTTGCATTTGGCTTTTCTTTACTCAGAGGTTTATATGTAGCAAACACGACGGTCTGCATTTACGTCACACCCCCAAAGCTCAGTTGTTCAACTTTAATAACGTGGTTGCTCAATGCTTTAACTAATGTATTTCTTGTAAAAAAAAAAAAAAAAAAGATGAGTCAGATTGTTGAGGCTTTTACTCATAGATGACATAGATGTCAAAAGTTGCATATTAAAGTTGATTAATAATATTTGCTATTTTTTGAACTTCAGCAAACAATTTAAATTAGGTAATTTCAAATTTTTGGTACATATGCTAAAAATATGTATTTAAGATGTTAAAATAATGTAGTAGGAGAAATATCTTATGTGAAGAAAAATAAATTCCACATTTAGAAAGCAAATGCATAATTTATAATTAGAGCTCTAGTAAACTCGAGAAAAGTTTTCTTTTCTAAGAGGCCTTGTAAAGATAACAGACCATGATTTCTATCACTTGGCTAGTAATTTTTTAAGGATTTAATATTATATTAACTATAAGAAAAAGCATACAAAATAAGTACAAAAGACATTGTTCACAGTCTTGCCAATTTTAATCTTTATAGATCTTATGTTATCAAGTTACTTTCTTGATATAATAATTTTTACATATCAAACAGATATATCTTTGTATTTCTCTTCTTATTTAACTTTAGAACTTTTATAATACTATATAAAAAATATTAATCATGCCTATGAGAGCTTTTTAAATTTAGCCTTCTTGGTATAATTAATATCATGTTTACTTAATAAAGTGAATAATCATTTATTTGCATAAAAGTGAGTCTTGTTGTCATATTTGCATTATATAAAAGTAGTTGATGAAGTGAGCAACTTTATTAAATTTTGTTCTAACTTTTTTGAAAAAGAAACGACTTTGAAGTGTAACTACAGAGTACAAAATGAAGTTATTGTTAATTGATTAATCACCTATCTTCCATCAGGTAGTTTTGTCCCAAATAAATGTATTGAACACTTAGTAAGCACTTGCTTTGCTGTGTTGAGACAAAGGTATTTGAAGAGTTCTCAGTAAAGATGCTGTCTACTTTTGATTGTCAAATGTACTATATAATTGTGAAACCCATGGTACAATTTGTTCGTTGTATGAAAACCTCAGTGTATGTCTAATTTTGTACTAGGCAAAATTTTCTAATGCTTTTCTTTTGTTTCATTTTATTTTTTGAACTTGAGATTTTAACAAAAGACAAAAAAAAAATCATGTCTTGTATTGTACAGGCATTGCTTTATTTGTTTAAATTGGAGAAAACGTCCAGAGATTATTTATGTTGTTTCTGGTTATTGTAACCATTATATACATTTAGAGATGCAACCTATTAAAATCTTTGGGAATTGTATTTTACAACTAGCTATTATTGCTTAGTGCCTAGGTCTAAATAACAGTATATTTCACATGGGAAATCAAAGGCCCCTCACCCACTGAATGTGGAAAGGCTGGCCTGCTGTTTAATGGAGAGGAACATGGATTTGGTTCCAGACAAACTAGAATTGGAATCCAAGAACTAATATTTATCAGCTGTATGGCCTTACATAAGTAGTCAAAACTCTGAGCTTCAGTGTCCCCATGCTTAAAGTTTGTGTCATAGTGTCTATCTTACTTAGTTTAGAGAGTGAGGTCATGGATGTAAATTGTTTGGTAAAGTAACCTACCTAGCATTTGAGAAATACCCAATAAATGATGGCCTTCCATTTCTGCAAAGTTTACTGTAATTTCTTCAAATATAAAATGGCAACACCGACCCACATCAGATTCACCCTCACACTCTTAGGTGAGGACCCTTTGTGGCGGGACATGCGTTTGCAGAATGGCTGGCTGAGGAAGGAGTGTACTGTGTGATCAGGAGCAAAACAAAACTACCCCTCAAGGGCTCCAGCACGTGGCCTTGACCTCTCCATGCCTGTTCATCACTTACTGAGATATCTGCCCTACACTCGGTGAAGAGTCACTGACATACTAATTTATGTATTAGAGCACTTTGCAGTGTGTTCTATACGTGATATTAAATCACACGCTGGTAGGTACACTTGAAAATGTGTTTATTTCAATGTTAGGGAAAGAGAATCAGAAGATTAAATGTAGCAGTTCAAATCACCAGACTTCGTCACCTTCTGTGACCCAGGATATAGTTCAAGCCAAGTTAACTTTACAGTGTGAGAAGTACGAACTAATTGTGCATGTCAAAATAACTTCCTGGAAGAGAGAGAGGGTTACCTTTTCCCTGATTGAGAGAAGAAGGAGGGAAGGCTGAGTAGGCGATCTCTTGAGATACTTGTGCAAGCTTGCTTCTGGCTAAAAGTTAATGATCAGTTGCCTCTGTTCTCAGCTCTGAGCCCTGAGAAAAGGGGCAAATTCCTGCTCTCTCTCTATTCAGGTAACTTAAATTATACAAATTGTACTCCTGTTTAAGCTATACTTGGGATTATAGCCTTTTTGTTTTTAAATTCCTTTGATGTGAACTGATTTCATGTTCTAAGCTTAATGAAAGAACAATGAAAAACTCTATAAATTTTGGCTGATAGAAAAAGATTTTGCTTTTCATTTGTACCAAGTTAATCCTTGTGAGGTATTCTGTGCTTGTGTTAGGGGAACAGAATTTGTAAATGTTTTTATAAAACTAACTCATGTCATTCTTAAACTCTTAGCTGAAAGATGTATCAATCATAATTACTTAAAATAACATAGTACATTATGTAGTCAGCCAAGTCTTCATTAGTAAGGAAAATGTTTAAAGTTTGCTTCCCACTGAAATTTTTTTTTTTTAAAAAAGATTGGCTCCTGAGCTAACAACTGTTGCCAATCTCTCTCTCTCTCTTTTATTTTTCTGTTTTTTCCTCCCCAAATCCGCCCCGTACATAGTTGTATATTTTAGCTGTGGGTCCTTCTAGTTGTGGCATGTGGGATGCCACCTCAATGTGGCCTGATGAGTGGTGACATGTCCGTGCCCAGGATCCGAACCAGCGAAGCCCTGGGCCACCAAAGCAGAGCACGTGAACTTAACCACTTGGCCATGGGGCCGGCCCCCCCACTGAAATTTTGAAAAGAACACAATCTTTAATCACTAAAATTTCATTTTTACTTGATGTTATATAACAATATCAAAAGTAATCTCATTTTTCTTCTAAATCATAATGGTTTATAAATGTCTTTGTGTACTTTGCTGAAAATATTGTAAATAGGTGTTGTTATAGGGCTTAGGTAATTTGTTCCCCAAACATTCGTGATTATATTATGGTAAGATATGAAGTTATTGTACGGTTATATTTCAGGTGATGCCATCTGTATAATTTAGTTATAATTAAAGTCATTGCTTATTAAATTTTACAGTTTTCAAAGCTGATATCTAAAAATAAAAGTATCTGCTCCATACATTTGCAGAGTAATCATATTCTGCATTGAGCTTCTGATATAAAGAGGTACGTTGGTTAGGCCTCTGGAGCCACAAATTGGATGAATTTATATGGAAAGTTTCAGTTCTTTCTAAAGTGTCTGGCCATTGTTGCCTTTATTCGGCCATTGTCCAAGGCCAAGAAAACTTGTTTTAATTGTATTTAGACTCAAGTGATAAAGACAAGTAGACATCAAAAGCTAAATGTTATTGTGGTATGGCGTATGCACTTTTCCATTTATATTTCTCTTGAACTAAAATTAAATGTCAGACAATGATTGATGATTTTGCAATTGAAATTTAGAGCTAGGAGGCACCTTGTAGAACATCACATTTTGTATATGAGGCACTGGGGACAGCAAGGGAATGCACCAACAGCGTTTGGGAGTGCTGGAACCAGAATCAAAGTCTATCTACTGAGCAACAAGGAGAGTTAATGTGTCATTATGGTGTATTAGTCAGTGCTCATGCTGTTGTAGAAAGGGAAATCATATTTTATCCCTTAATACAGTTCCATTTGGAGGTATAGCTAAGTAAGCACTGGCATTTAAGGTATAAGTGGGTAGCGATATTTTCCAGATTCAACCTTAGCATTGCTAAAATTTGTGTATCAATTTATTATAATTTATATTATCCACTCCTTCTGTCTGTGTATGAATTTCCTTAGGTATATGTAAGTTCTCAAGGTTAGAGAAGAGAATATTGCCACTGTTCATTTTGATACACAATAAAACCGTGCTGACAGGTTCATCATTTACAAGTTAAATGTTAAGTGGCTAAAGTTTCACTAATTAAGGAAACGTAAAATATGGGTAAAATCAAAATATGAAGATAAATATGAAGCATCTTTGTTTAAAGTCTGAAACAATCCACGTGCAATTTAAAGATAAAAGAATTATTTGACTTATGATGATTAAAAAAATTGTTTGAGACCCTAACAGTGAATAAAGTGGTTTTTTGAAGTTAGTATGTATAGATTTCCTATCATGTTTTGGGTAGACTTTTCAGTTCGTCTTTCATTATTGGATATTTATATTCGGAACCTTGCTTGCGCATTTTAATATGTAGATGTTATTCTAATTCACTCTGCTCCTTGAATATTCACCTGTTTCTCAGTTTTCTATTGAGAGTGTGTAAATCAAGTTACTATCAAAAAGTATGTCTATTTCTTTAGCCCATTATCAGATATACACCATGAGTTTCTAGAAAATTCAAGAAGGCCCTTTGGCAGTTACCAATAAATATTCACACACGCATACAAGCTCACACACAAACACACACGACCATCTAAAAGAGAGAGGAACGGAGAGTGTCAGTGCGTGCAAGCCGTAAAAGGTGCAGGTGTCAGAAACCCAGCTCCAAGTCAAACCCGGCATCACAGTTGACTCGCTTTGCAAATCAGGAATAAATCACATAACCTGTCAGAACCTCTGTTAAGTGAGCTATAAATGGGCCTTATGACAATAATAATAGTGCTTCCTTCGCTTGGTTAGTACGAGAATCATGTGAATTCATATAAAACTTCACCTGGTAGACTGTAAATCCTATTGAACAGTTCCTAGGGCTGCCATAACAAAGTGCCACAAACTCGGTGGCTTAAAACAACTGAAACTGATTCTCTTTCAGTTCTGGAGACTGGAAATCTGAAACTAAAGTGTTGGCTAGGCTGTACTTTCTTGGAAGCTTCTAGGAGAGTTTTCTTTCCTCTCTGCCTTCTGATAGACCCAGACTGTGGGAGCATAGCTCCAATCAGTGCCTCCGTCTCCACGTGGCATTGTCCCTTTGTTCTGTATCTTCATATGGCCAACTTCTTATAAGGACACCTGTCATATTGGATTAGGAGTCCATCCTACTCCAGTATAAACTTAGTTTAGCTTATCTTAATTACATCTTCATTGGCCCTATTTCCAAATAAGGTCACATGCTGACATGTTGGAGGTTAGGACTTGAGCATATCTTTCCCAAGACTCATGTCCTTCCCATGTAAAAAATTTGTTCACCCAGTCCCAACATCCCCCAAAGTCTTAACTATTCCAGCATCAACTCTAAATCGAAATTCTACCTAAATCACTTATGAGTGAGACTTGGGTTGTGGTCTGTCCGGGGGCAAAATTCCTCTCCATCTGTGGACCTGTGCAGCCTAGAAAACAAGTCATCTGCTTCCAAGACACAACCACACATCAGACATAGAATAGACATTCCCCTTCCACAAGGGAGAAACTGGAGGACAAAAGGGTCGCTGGTCTAAAGCAAGTTTGCAACTTGGCAGAGAAAATTCCATTAGGTTTTAAGGCTTGAGAACAATTCTCTGTGGCTGATGCTCCGTCCTCTGGGCCTGCTGGGTGGCCCTGCCCTATCAGCCCTGCCTCCTGGGGTGGAGGAGGTGGCCCCACCCTCTGGAACTGAAGAAGTCCTTAGCCAGGGCCGCTCCATCTTTGGTTTTCCCCTCAGAGTCATTCTTCCTTCATTCCTTTCAATCCAGGCTGACAGTGTTTCTCCTGATTTGACTTTTTTTTTTTTTTTAAAGATTTTATTTTTTCCTTTTTCTCCCCAAAGCCCCCCAGTACATAGTTGTGTATTCTTCTTTGTGGGTTCCTCTAGTTGTGGCATGTGGGACGCTGCCTCAGCGTGGTCTGACGAGCAGTGCCATGTCCGCGCCCAGGATTCGAACCGACGAAACACTGGGCCGCCTGCAGTGGAGCACGCAAACTTAACCACTCGGCCACGGGGCCAGCCCCCTGATTTGACTTTTTAGAAACCTTGTCCACCCTTTGCAATTTTCAGGGTCCAAGCCACCAGATAAAGGGTTCTCCACAGGTCTTTTCTGGATACCTGCATCTCTATTCCTTCTGCTTCTGCTGAGATAGTTGATTGTATCTGTGAGTCACGCACCTAATTCCTTTAGCAAATGGTTGTCCTTGACCCTGTTTCCAGTGCACACTATCTGGATAGGCTGAGAATTTGCCAAATCATCAAATTCTGATTTCTTTTTGCTTAGCAATTTCTACTTCAATTTGTGCCTTTCTTCTCCCATTTTACTAGACAAAGCAAGGAGAAAGCAGTCTACATCCTCCACACTTGGTTGAAAAATCTCCTCAGCTAAATATCCAGGTTCGTCAGTTACAAGTTCTGCTTTCCACCTAATAGAAGAACACAGTTCAGCCAAATTCTCTGCCCCCTTATAACAAGGATCACCTTTCCCTCAGTGACCAATAACGTTTCTTATTTCCGTCTGAGACCTCACCAGAGGCACCTTTAATGTGCATGTTTCTAGCCCCATTGTGTTCAAAACAATCTAGGCTTTTACAATCAAGTTCCTCAACACTCTTCCAGCCTCTACCCATTACCCAATGCCACAAGCACTTCCACTTTCTTAGGTATTTGTTGTAGTAGCCGCATCCCATTTCATGGTACCAAAATCTGTATCAGTCAGGGTTCTCCAGAGAAACAAAACCAAGAGATTAACTTTAAGGAGGGATGAGAGTAAGGAAGGCAGGCCCAGAGCAGCACCGGGCTTGCATCAGTGAGTCAGACTCTCTCCTCTCCCGTCTTTCAGGGAACACTTGAGACCCCTCTCTTATGCAGAACATGAACTTCTGCTTCATTGGCTGCTTCCTGCTTCCAGATTCCAGGAGACTCATTCTTGTTCCCGTGCTTCCAGTCAGTGGAGATGTTCACTGTTGTTGCTGCTATTATTATTATCATTTTGGTTAGTTATTTAATTTGGTTTTCTCTTTTCAGATTTTACTTTTCATCACTATGTGCTTACAGCAGAAGGGTTTATCTAAATGCAAATTTACAAAATATCTTTATCTGTTAGCTGACTTTTGACTAAAGTTGGATAGCAAATAGTCAAGACTGAAGGGGTTGGAAGTTCTGTATTGCCTATTGAAATAAGATAGATCTGCTTGTATTCTAATCGTGTGGGTTGCAAAAATGACATTATTATATAAGAATCAAAGAGCCTTACTTGTATTCTTACCTGGAGGCAGGGCTGTGCCATCACTGTACCAATATGGTGCTGCAAGAGGACTTTGCGGTAGCCCAAGGACTTTCATTCAAATGCAGCTTTTGATCTAGTCAGCTATTTGAACCAAAGCTTTAATAAAGTCATGGAATTCTGCACCATAAAGCATAAAAGAGTTGACTCTGACTTGGGATATTTTGTATGCAGGAAGTTTCCATTTCTATCACCTCTATCGTAAAATAACTTACAAAGCTTTTCTAAAATTTAGGATTTTGAGCAGTGTAATAAGCATGTCAAGACATAATGCTCCCACAAATAAGGAAGCTAACTTATTGGATAGAAGTTTGAGCATTTTCTATTGGAGTGTAGAACATCTACCAAAAAGGATGAGTTAGTTTTGGCATAGTTAATATTGAGCTGTTCTTTCTCGCAGTAATTGGCAAATAGATTCAGTTGTTTCTTGAAGCCTGCTCTGAAATATACAGGTAAGACCATGTCATCAACATAGACAGAATAAATGCTGAAGATGAGAATCCCATGATGTTGAACAAAAGTGGACCTACGTGAGTGAAGTGATGCATTGTCTTACTTCTATATAGTCTAGACAAGTTACCAGTGAATATGGATTTTTTTGTTCAATGGTCATATTTAATTTTTTTACCAATAAAATATTTTATATTAACATTTAATCAGTACATTTTCTTTTCTTTAGTACAGGCTAAAATCATAGAAATAGTGAATAGCTGTCTTATATAACCTACGAGGACATCGACAACGATGAAGAAAATATCACAAAATGCATTTCTTACCTGTGACACTGAACTTAATATTGGAAACATTTTATAAAGGTGAAACTACATATTTCCTTCTGTGCATCAGTTCTTCCAAGCAGCTTCAGTCTCTAGTGGACTTTGCTGTGATGTTTTCTGGGGCATCATTGGTTGTCTAACAGAAAGAGAGAATGAAATTTGTCTGCTAGTCCTCAAGGATACCAGCAGCTCTCTTACCAGAAACCTTTGCAAAATATTCTCGTTGGATCATTTTTGTCTTTTCTTTTCACTTGACTAAATCATGCTCATCATTCAAGACTCAACCAACATATATTTATGATCTCCTCAGGCTGGTTTAATTGTACTTCTTAATACAGTAATTATTACTATAGACCAGTTTTTGTCAGCTAGAGTTTGATGAGAAAATTACACCTTAATGCCATAAGTCTTAGAATGGATTGAATTAATTTATCTCCTATGCATTGAGGTGCACGTAATGTTTATGTAACATCATTGGGAGAACTGAGAAAACAGTCACTCAAATCATTTTCTGTGTTTGATGGTGCAGGTAACTCCAGTTGAGAAAAGCTGCCACAGAGTATTATAATTTTTCCGCCTTGTTTCTTGTTATCTCCCAAAGAATTGTACGCTCTATGAAGGAATGGACTGCATCTCGTTCCATCATTGTACTCCTAATGCTAGTTCAATGAATGCCTTCCGTGTAGGAGTTGTTTGATACATATTTGTGAATTAAATGACACAATGAAGGAAGCTTCCTCTGGCATAATTTTGATGGTAGAACTGTTTAAGGTGACCAGTAATTCATATCACAATATCCAGGGAGGGATATGTGAGCCTAGGTCATACATGAACTGGTGTTAATATTTGAAAGGTCCAGTTAGATGGGGAGGCCACTGGTAGTCTGTGGTTGTAATTGTCTCAGAGAGTGGTAGGACTGACACCCAGTTCTCAAGTCATTTTATTCATAACTGAGCTAGTCTGGGTGAGCAAGAACAAAGATGGGAGAAGACCACAAGTCTCATCCAGGAGGCTAGCTTGGGTTCCTTTATAGGGTAGGGACGATAAGAGTCCCGAGAATGGCAAGAGACGAGGTTTTCAAGTATCTACCTGTTTCATATTTGCTATTGTTCCATTGGTCACAGTGTTGTGGACTGAATGTTTGTGTCCCCTCAAAATTCATATGTTGAAGTCCTAACCCCCAATGTAATGATATTTGGAGATGGGGCCTTTGGGATATAATTAGGTCATGAAGGCGGGATCCTGCTCTCATGGAATTATTGCCCTCATAAGAAGAGACATCAGAGAGCATGATCTCTCTTTGCACACATGCACCAAGAAAAGGCTATGTCAGCACACAGTAAGAAAGCGGCTTTCTGAAAACCAGAAAGAAGGGTCTCACAGCCCTGACCATGCTGGCACCCTGATCTCAGACCTCCAGCCTCCAGAGGCATGAGAAAATAAGTTTCTGTTGTTTGAGCTGTCCAGTCTGCAGTATTTTGTCATGGCATCCCGCACAGACTAATACACACAACAAGTCACATGGCCAAGCCCAGAGTAAGTGTGAAAGGGAACTATTTAAAGAGGTGAGTACAGAGAGGGCAATAATTTGTGGCCAATTTTGCAATCTTCCGTAATTACATTATAGTCTTTGAATAAATATGATGCATGATCTAATAAAATTTGTATAGGTATCATAAATTAATGAATTATTCCCCTTTGGATATAAAATATTTTTTAAAGAAGCTCTCCTTTTAGAAGGAAAGACCTGGTGTCAGATATTCTGATGGTATTCAGAGCTTACGCATCCTGCGCTTACTTATTATGTGCGCTTCAGGACTATTACGTGTTTTACTAGTTTTGCAGGCTGCTCATATTTCCCGGTGGATATATACATGAGACCAAATGACAATGCAGGCTAAATAGTCATTAAATCTGCCTTCAATAATCTGTTCAAAACTTAAAATTCCTATTATTTTATTGCCAATTGACCTTCAGGCAAATTGTCAAAAAATTTATGAGGGTTGCAGCATGAATATGTTCCCAGGTGTCTCTTGGGTAAAATATGACTCGCGGCTTTCTTGCTCCTGAAATGATTAAGCCTCAAACCTGGAGTTGACAGCGAGTCAGTGCACAGATTGATGCTCTCAATGACTAACGTTTGACAGAGTGTGCCTCTGATTTATGATGCTTCTAGGTAAAACCAGTTTACCTCATTTTTTAGTATTTTTACTATGCTCTTTCACTAATCAGATGAAACAATTTAATTTCTTTTATATTGAAGATGTGCACTTTGAATAAACAAATTACTTAAAATTAAACTTTTTTTTTTTAAGTATAATTTTAGTGTATTTTTTTGTTAGGCTGACATGGTCCTTGCTCTTTTCTTTTTTGATGTCAAGTATCTCCTGATTTTTTTTATTTGTTTTTTTGGGGTTTATCTAACAGTAAACTTAGTACTTATATAAAATCTATTTAGTAATTATTGGCTTTTTATTATCATTTATCTATTCAAGCACAGCAAATGTACTTGAGAAACAGTCAACAATTAGGCCAGCTCTCACTAAATGAGCTTTCCTGAAAAATATAGAAAACTAGGAAATCACTTTTCTCTTACTCCTCAGGAATACTTTGAATAATTATAATGTTTTAAATTTGTTTTTTTTTAAGAATTAAAGCATGTCACAGTAGAGAAGGAAACAAAATGCAATAAACAGAGGGAGAGGAGATAATAGACAGTTCCTTTCTGCAATATTTTTATCTACTAAGTAGATAAAAGAACACTACTGTTTATTATGTGTTTTTTATATCATATATATATTTGATAAATATAAAAGATTTTAAGTAACATTTACCTAAATTAGAAACTAGATTAATATAATGAATCTCCAGAAGCATGCAATTCAACTGAAGAATTTACTAGAAACATCACTTGAAATGACTTTATTCCTCTCCTGTTTCATCCCCAGTGTACCCCCACCATGGAAGTAACTATTATTCTGAACTTTATATTGATCCATTGCTTGTGTATGTGTGTTGGGGGGGGGCGGCGGGATGTGGATATGTGTGTTTCCCGGCTTTATTAAGATATAACGTTGTGTAAATTTAAGATGGAAACCTGATGATTTGATACACATCTATATGGTGAAATGATTACCACAATAGGGTAGTTAACACCTCCATCACCTCATATAATTACCATTTTTATTTTGTGGTGAGAACATTTCAGATCTACTCTTTTAGCAAATTTTAAGTGTATAATAAAAAAATTTTGTTAAATGTAGTCACCATGCTGTATACTAGATCCTCAGAACTTATTCATCTTATAACTAGATGTTACTATTGTGCACTCAACATCTTTCTAATTCTCCCACGCCACATCCCCTGGCAACCACCATTCTACTCTCTGTTTCTAGGAGTTTGATGTTTTTAGATTCCACATATAAGTGAGATCATACAGTATTTGTCTTTCTCTAACTTATTGCACTTAGCATAATGCCCTCAGTCCATCCATGTGATCATAAATGGCAGAATTTCCGTCTTTTTTATGGATGAGTAATATTCCATTGTGTGTGTGTGTGTGTGTGTATATATATCTATATACACATTTATGAAAATATATTTCCTTGATTTTTTTCCTGTGCAGAAGCTTTTTAGTTTGGTCTAATCCCACTTTTTTTTTTTTACCTTGTCTTTTGTTTCTTGTGCTTTTGGTGTCATATCCAAAAAATTATTGTGAAGACCAGTATCAAGGGACTTTTTCCCTATGTTTTCTTCTAAGAGTTTTAGGGTTTTATTCTTACATTTAAGTTTTAATCCATTTTAAGTTAATTTGTGTGAGTGGTGCAAGATAGAGGCCCAATTGTATTTTTTTGCATATGATTATCCAGTTTCCCCAACACTGTTTATTGAAAAGACTCTCCTTTTCCCATTTTGTATTCTTGGCTCACTTGTCAGATATTAGTTGATTGTATTTGCATGGGTTTATTTCTGGGTTTGTGAATCTGTTACATTGGTCCATATGTCTTATTTTTATGCCAATACCATACTGTTTTGATTACTATACTTTTGTAATATGGTTTCAAATCAGAAAGTGTGATGCCGCCAGCTTTGTTGTTCTTTCTCAAGATTGCTTGGGCTATTCAGGGTCTTTGGTGGTTCTATATGAATTTTAGGATTTTTTTTTCTATTTCTGTGAAAAATGCCACTGGTATCTTGAGAGGCATCCCATTGAATCTGTAGATTGCTTTGTGCAGGGTGGACATTATAACATTATTAATTCTTCTAGTCGGTGAACCTCAGATATCTTTCCAAATATTACTTCTTCAATTTATTTCATCAAAGTCTTATAGTTTTAAGTGCAGAGACCTCTTCCTCTTTGGTTAAATTGACTTCTAAGTATTTTATTGTTTTGATGCTATTGATTTCATTCTTAATTTCTTTTTTCAGATAGTTCAGTTGTAGTGTATAGAAATGCAACTAATTTCTGTGTATTGATTTTGTATCCTGGAACTTCATTGAATTTGTTAATTAGTTCTGACAGTTTTTGGTAGATTCTTTAGGATTTTCTACATTTAAGTTCATATCATCTGCTAACAGAGACGATTTTGCTTCTTCCTTTGCAATATGGATAACTTTTCTTTCTTTTTCATCTAGATCTTAGAGGAAAAGTTTTCAGTTTTTTACTCTTGAGTATGATGTTAGCTGTGAGCTTGTCATATATGGCATTTATTATGTCGAGGTACATTCCTTTTATACCTAATTTCTTGAGAGTTTTTATCATGACAGGATGTTGAATTTTGTCAGATGCTTTTGTATATCTATTGAGATGATGATATAATTTTCATCCTTCATTAATGTGGTATACCACATTTATTGATTTGTGTATGTTCAACCATCTTTGCATCCTAAGGATAATTCCCACTTGATCATGATTGTGATCCTTTTAATGTGCTGTTGAATTCACTTTGCTAGTATTTTGTTGGGAATATTTGCATCTATGTTCATCTATGTTCATTTGGCCTGTAACTCAATTATCTTGTAGTGTCCTTATTTTAGTATCAGAGTAATACTGGTCTCATAGAATGAGTTTGGGAGTGTTCCTTTTTTTCAATATTTTGGAAGACTTTGAGGATTGGTGTTAATTCTTCTTTAAACGTTTGGTAGAATTCAGCAGTCAAGTCATCTAGTCCTGGGCTTTTCATTTTTGAGAGGTTTTTGATTACTGATTCAATCATCTTACTTGTTATTGGTCTGTTCAGATTTTCTATTTCTTCATGATTCAGTCTTGGTAGTTTGCATGTTTCTAAGAATGTATCAGTTTCTTCTGGATTATACAATTTGTTGGCTTGTAATTTTTCATGGTAGTCTCTTGTGATCCTTTGTATTTCTGTGATAATAGTGGTAATGTCTCCTCTTTTATGTGGGACGTTATTTATTTGAGTCTTCTCCCTCTTTGTTTTTCTTAGTCTAGCCAAAGGTTTGTCAATTTTGTCTGTCTTTTCAAATAAACCAGCTATTAGTTTCATTGATCTTTTCTAATTTTTTTTCTGGTCTCTATTTATTTCTGATTTGATCTTTATAATTTCTTTTTTTCCTTGCTAACTTTAGGTCTAGTTTGTTCTTCTTTTTTCTAGTTCCTTGAGGTATAAAGTTAATTTGTTTATTTGAGATTTTCTCAATGTAAGTGTTTATCACTATAAACCTCTGTCTTAGAATTACTTTTACTATTTTCCGTAAGTTTTGGCATGTGTTTTCATTTTCTTTTGTTTCAAGATGTTTTTTGATTTTCCTTTTGATTTCTTCTTTGACTCGTTAGTTGTTCAGAAGTATGTTGCTTAATTTCCACATCTTTGCGAATTTTCCAGTTTTCCTTCTGTTATTGATTTCTAGTTTCATTCCATTATGGTCAGAAAAGATATTTGGTATGATTTCAATCTTCTTAAATTTTCTAGGACTTGTTTTGTGACCTAACATGTGATCTGTCCTGGAGAATGTTCCATTTACAATTGAGAAGAATGTGCATTCTGTTGCTGTTGGATGGAATGTTCTGTATATGTCTGTTTGGTCCATTTGGTCTAAAGTATATTTCAAGTCCAATGTTTCCTGATTGATTTTCTGCCTGGATGATCTATCTATTGTTGAAAGTTGGATGTTGAAATCCCCTACTGTATTGTATTGCTGTCTTATTTCCTCCTTTCAGATCTGTTAGTATTCACTTAATATAGTTAGGTACCCCATTTTGGGGTTCATATATATTTGCAATTGTTATATCGTCTTGATGAATTGCCCCCTTTTTCATTATATAATGACTTTGTTTGTCTCTTGTTAGAGTTTTGGACTTAACATCTATTTTGACTTATGTAGGTAATATAAGGATAGCTATCCTGATCTCTTTTGCTTTCCATTTGCATGGAAATCTTTTCCTCTCTCTTCACTCTGAGCTTATGTGTGTCCTTAAAGCTGAAGTCTCTTATAGGCAGCATATAGTTGGCTGTTTTTTTTTTTTTTTTTTTTGTCCATTTAGCTGCTCTATGCCTTTTGATTAAGAATTTAATTCATTTACATATAAAGTAACTATTGATAGGTGAGTACTTACTGATGCCATCTTATTAATTGGTTTTTGACTATTTTATAGCTCCCATATTCCTTTTTTCCTCTCTTGCTATCTATTTTAATGAATTTATAATTTTCTTTAGTGGTATGCCTTAATTTCCTTCTCTTTGTCTTTTGTGTGCATTCTGTAGGTTTTGCTTTGTAGTCACCCCATGAAGCTAATATAAATCATTTCATAGATATAATGGTCTATTTTATGCTGATAATAATTTAAATTGCATACGAAAACTCTACTCTTTACTCCCTTCCCCCCATATTTTATGTTTTTGATGTCACAATTTACCTCTTATTATATTGTATATCTGTTAACAAATTATTGTAGCTCTTGTTATTTTTAATAAATCTACCTTCTTTCCCTCTGGCCCGATGGTTACTGCTTTGTCATGGCTTTTCCAGATTACTGCAATAAAATTTAATTACTTTGTTGGTATATCATCTATCTCCCTTCAGGTATTTTCTCTGCCGTATCGCTAGGATTATTCTTTAAAATGCAAACTAATTAAATCATCCCCTTGTTCAAAAAGCAAAATATAAAGTTCCAAAGCTTTAAGATGAATAGACAGTGTGCCCTTCCACCCTCATTTCTCTTCAACGACATTGTGGTGTCATGCTGTCTATTTCCAGGACATACCAACTGGTATGATTTTTGTCACGTATTACAACTACCAATCCCACTGCACTCCAACCCATGCTAAGAGTGAATCCCTTTCATCTTTCAAGACGCAGCTCACCCAGGTCAGTGTGACTTCAACTCCTCTCAACAAAGCTCCTTGACCATCACCATATAGTCTAGATTTTCATCCTCTTAGCCCCATAGAAATCTGAATTTACCTGTCTAATGATGTTTATCATACCAATTGTAACCATCTACTTCATAATTTACCTCCTAGATTGAGTTATTTCATAGATCAGGAGCTATATTCTATATCATAGTCATCTTTATATTTCCAATCTCTGGCACAATCTTTGGCATGAAATGAGGTATCCAGTAAACGTTTGGTGAAATAAAGAATGAATGCTAGAAACAAGAAGACATAAAAACACAATGTTCTACATTGATTTCGTCATAAGGACAGAATTAGAATGAAGAAAGAACTTGGTTAAGGCTTACCTCTAGGAATAAGAACTCAGGATAGAAACTCATTTCCACTTTAATTATCATCTCAGGGAGAGGCAGGATCTGTAATTGAAGACCAGCACAGTTAATACCCTGTAAGCTGTTGAACTTCCCCATGTTTATCATTTTTACTATCCCTACGTGTTTTCCCACAGTGATAATTAGTAATAACCTGAAAAAGAAAGAACTTTTCTGCCTAACTTTAGGGGCATCGAGAAAAGGCAGGTTTAGGGAGACTATCCCAATCTGCAGTCAAGACTGCAATGTAGAACTTTTACAAAGGACAGAGAGGCAACGGACAAGAAGATTAGCAAACAGGCTGAGTGCCTGGGACCCACAGCCAAGAAAGAATGAATCAGGGAGTGAGTGAGTTGGTCCTGAGAGCTTCCAAGAGCCATGGGGCTGAGCATCGCAGAGCATTTGGGGCGTTTTCCAATATAGTGTTTTCTGTATAGCAGTTAAGCAAGTTTGAAAAGCAACCTTGAACTTTATAGGAATTATATGTGGTCTTAATTCTCTTAGACTGAGAATTAATTATCTTGGTTGCTATTGTGTTTTGGATTGAGAAAAAGGCAGGGAGGAGAGGAGGTCTTCAGCTTCCACTCTTTAGAAGTAAGTAAAACAAAGGTTCTTCAGCATTTTACTTTCCTTGGTTACTATATTTGCAAACACTCTTTTGTCTACCCCTGACCCCTGAATGATGAATCTCTATCGTAATACTCTGTTTATTTTCTTTGTACAGGGTATCAGTCTGTAATTGTCCTGTCTTCGTTTGTAACTTTCTTTTTGCCTCTCTCCTCTACTAAAATACACGTCCATGGGTGGGAGTTTGTTTTGTTCAGCACTGTAGCCACTGTGCTTGGCACATAGCAGGTTTTCAATGGATGTTTGTTGAATATTGACTGAATATGGAGTCAGGTTGATATTAATAATCTCAGACTCTTCACCCTTCACTTCTCTTCACAGGGACCTTGAATTCTCTGAAATGTCTCCCACAAAATATTTCTGGGACTCACATGATATCAGAGAGAGATCAAATGCGTTTTTCCACTACTGTTTCTCACCATTGCAAATGCCTTCAGTGGAAACAACACCAATAGCAACAACAACATTGTCTATGTAAATGCTCCCAAAGTAATTGATTCCCAAGGACCCAAAGCTGGGGTGCAGGCAGGAATGGCAAAAACGCCCCCTGTCCAAATCTATACCAAACTTTATCTGCTAAATCTTAAAACATCACTGTGTACAGAGCCTCAATGTCTCTCAGGAAAACAGTTTCTTTAGTGTCTGTCTTTAAACAGTCTGTCCACTGGAACCTGCAGGCTGGACAGTGTGGTTACCATGGCATCCTTCTTGCTTACTGTATTGTTTTTCTCCCTCCTGGGTATCCATGCTCTCTCCCCCCTGCCTGTAGCCACATAGCAAAACAAACAAAACAAAACAAAATTGTCAGTTCATGCAAATAGATTCCTGGAATCATCTTCAGTTCCCTGGCGCTGTAAGAATAGTTTGGAACCTCAGTTTTCTCTGCACCAGAAAAACTCTCTGTATAAACATACTGTTCTCATTGGAATCTAGAAGCCTCCCATTGCAAACATTTTTTTTATAGAACTTCTTCAAAAATTGCAGAAAAATTGTTAATAACATTTTTCCTAACTCAATTATTTCCTGAAATAATTTCCTTGTCTAACAGGAGATTCATATACATTAGGGAGAGGTGTAGGCATGATGGTGAACGAAGAATAGTTCTTGTTTTGTAGCCCCATTTAAGGTCAAGTGTGACTGGACGTAATATTGCAAATAGTGATTCAACCTATAGCATTTCTTTTTTTTTTAGAGACTGGCACCTGAGCTAACTTCTGTTGCCAATCTTCTTTTTTTCTTCTTCTTCTCCCCACAGCCCCCAGTACATAGTTGTATATTCTAGTTGTAGGTCCTTCTGATTCTGCTATGTGGGACGCCACCTCAGCATGGCTAGATGAGCGGTGCTAGGTCTGTGCCCAGGATCTGAACCAGCGAACCCCGGCCGCGAAAGCAGAGCACACGAACTTAACCACTTGGCCATAGGGCTGGCCCCTCAACCTATAGCATTTCTTAATCTCTTATATTGGATAGAGAGCTTTCTTTTACTGAATCCTTTAAGAGGGTCAGCTGTGGGCACAGATGGAACCAATGACATTCAGGTCTTTTTTTTTAGGTCCATGAGGAACATGGCTTAGTCAGTGTGAACTCCTTTCAGGATAGGTTTATATTCAAAGGTCTAATTATTTCCATCACCCAGAGGGGCCAGTTGGAGCGGGTTAGAGTCCTAAGACCCCAGGAATCCCTTAATGCAGCCTCATTCCCCAAGGTCCTTGGTGATGAGTTTTACACGTTTGACCCCAAAGGAACTGGGTGAAAGGTTTGTCTGAGATGGAGGTGAAAGATAGGAATCCCTTTCTGCTGTTCCCAGGTTTGGAATGGTGTCATTCTAGTGAGCAGAGCAGAAAGGACCGGAAGCTTGTTGCTTCTATCTCAGCTGCATGTCCTGCTGTCTGTCAGTCTGGGATGCATGGAACTGGCAACCAGAAGGTCAGAGAAAGCACAGCGCTCTCTCGTGGAGCATGAAGGAATGTAAAGGAAGCTTTAGGGCTTGAGAGCTAACTTTTCATTCAAGCTGCAGCAAAGTCGGAACAAACATGAAGAGAATGGTTCCCAGTCAGGCAGCAGAATCTCTGGTCTGGGAGGATGGGTGGATGCCAGGAGCTATGAGGAAAGCGCTAGATGGGAACAAAATCAAACTAATAAAAGAATTAAAAGGTAGAGAAATTAGGTTAGAATCAAGGTGATGCTTGGAATTATTGATATCTTCCCTGCCCAGTTGGCAGCCAAACCTGAAAGAAGGCAGCCTCCTTAGGCTCCTTTAGGAGAAGGCTAAGGTGGGGGAAATGAATGCAGTGTGCAAAGGCAAAAGGTTTCTGAGAATTCTGTTGCTTCTCATTTGCTGTGGTCCAAGTGCGTCATCAGTTCTCAGAGGACCACAGTTTGTTTGTTTGTGTGTTTTTATGGGATTCACAGTCTCGACTAGGACAGTGAGCAAAGGGAAAGGGAATGAGAAGGTTTTCTTTCTCTGCCTTCGGGATGACCCTTCTTTCTGGTGACCTTCCAGGGGTGATAAGCAGGATCGAACCAATCAATTTATTTTCAGCCACGCCTGTGGCTCTCGGCTAGGTTATATTTAACTTTGGGTTCATTTTTGCCAGTCAGCACCAACTTCATTATCAGTGTTCAGTGAATATTACATAACAATGACATCGGATTCTAAATAAGAGGGCTTGGAATGGTGAATTCTGTGGAATTCCTTCCTTAGAGAGGATCTTCATAGTGAATCTTGAGAATGTCATACGATGTGATGAAAGTGACCATTTTCAGCTCTGCTGCCTATTTCAGCTGGTTTTTATTGATCTTTTATAAGAAATGATTGCAGTAACAGTCCCCACCAAAGTCAGTGTCATAAAATTTATGTTTAAGTTTGAAAAGAGGAGTACCTTTTGGAATGTTTGTAAATAGTCAACTCTGATGCATTATTAATGCTCTTTAGTGATTATTTAAATTCTATTGAATATGATATTTTTATCAAACAATAAATGATTGAAATGATTCCCATTTGGTATTCATGTAGTATAATATTTTTATTTGAGTATATAAATTTGGCAAATATGGGAACTAAAAACATATAGTGTATGAATTGAAATATTACATACTTCTTTAAAACATTTTGAATATATAATATCGGAGGCTCTATTTTCATTCTATCTTTGAAAAATATCTTCATGTGATTTATTTGCAACACTTAACCAAATTGTCCCACTTTTATGGGAACGTATTCTGTTAAAGAACGTGAAAATATGCTTCAATATTTTAATCTTGATAAATGAAAAACTATTCAAACATATACCAGATCCTCTGAGGTTCTCATACAATAAGTTTTATGGAAACTAAATTGTGATTTGGGAATTGAATAAAATTCTAAGCACGCTTAAGGAACCAGCACTTGGCCTTTAGGAGCCTCTTGGATTTAATTAAATGCTTGGCCCCGTCCACTTATATAATGGAATTCCTTCAGATGATTCTTTGAAAAGAACTTTTCTCCTTCAGCCCATATTTTTGGAATCTTGGAAAACTTTCTCAAATAATGTCTATCTGTTCATTACTTATTTTTGAATGGCAGTAGCATTTTCCTAGAGGAGGGAAAAAGTTTGTATGTCACACGCTAAGAAAGTCTATAAAATAGAACTAGTGTCATAGAATCAAATATGAGCTGAAAGGGACCTCTGAGAACACTTAATCCTGCGCTTTTTACAAATAAGGAAATTAAAAGCCAGTGTGAATGTCACTTGCTTAAAGGGTTACAACACCTTAGCAACGTTTATTGTAATACATGTATTTAAATTTTCCATAGTGTTACATCTCTGTACATCACGTAAAGCAAGTTACAGGATATTGGAGTCACTTTAATCACGTGGTCATTTTACAATTCCAACAGTCACTGTTGCTTTCCATGCAGGCTGATAGCGCATTTTATAGTATAACCCTTTAAAAAATATTTCAAAAATTATTTGGTTCTATTTAGTGCAAATAATAACTCTCAGTTCTTTCTGAGACATGCCTCTCTAAATAGACTGAATTATGGAAAATCTGAGTTCATTAGATCTTCAGGGACCACACCATTGATCTCTTCTCCACCTCTGCTCCCAACTGTTTTTCAAACTGAAAGAATTTACTGGTGTCTGACTTAAGCCTTTAAGAGATTTTAAGAAAAGTTACTAAGGCTACATCCTGGGTTTGGTCTTTACCCCTGCTTTAGTGACCTTTTGATTTAGTTTTTGCCCTCAGCTGGTGTCTTAACTTGAGAATCTTTTTCCAGGCTAAAGATAGAGGGAAAAATGTGTCTTTCAACCCTGCAAATCCTGTAACACATGGATTGTCCCTTTTCCCTTTGCATCCCTGCTTGCAAACAGGTTGTGTCTATTATGACTTCATTGCCTTTCCTAGAACTTGTGAATGTAGCTAATTAAAACCAATTCATGGGGCCAGTCCAGTGGCATAGTGACTGAGTTACGTGTTCCACTTTGGTGGCCTGGGATTCGCTGGTTCGGATCCCAGGTGTTCTTGTCAAGCCATGCTGTGGCAGGCATCCCACATATAAAGTGGAGGAAGATGGGCACAGATGTTAGCTCAGGGCAAGTCTTCCTCAGCAAAAAGAGGAGGTTTGGCGGCAGATGTTAGCTCAGGACTAATCTTCCTCAAAAAAAAAAAAATAATTAAAAAAAAAAAATTCATGCTACTAACATTTTTTCTCCAAATCTTTTGTCCCAGAACCCTAACTGCATTGTGTGGATTTTCTGCCTTTTAGGATATCACAGGCAAAAGTTTTACCAAATATTTTGCCTCTGCCTAGCATACATTGTCATTGTTTAACCTTTTCTAACAGAGAGTCCTCACCACCAGCTGCCCATCCCTCAAGCCAGTGCCACATAGTTTAGGATTTTGTTTTACCCACCCAACCTCAGATTTTGTTTTTCTATCAAACAACTCCAATATCTTAGAGCTTACAACAATAGGTATTTATTTTGTTCATGCTACTTGGCGGCGATGGGTCAGCAATAACTCAGGTTCGCTCTGGTAGGATTGGCTGATCTTCAAACATATTCTTATTTTCAGGGATCTGGGCTAAAGGGACATGTTCTCATCTTGGACGGTAAGGACTACAGCTGTAAAGTCAAAACGTGCAAATACATTTTAAGCTTACACTTGGGCATGGCCTAGACATCATTGGCGTCCCGTAGATGAAGCAAGTCACGTGGCCTAGCCCAAAGTCAGTGGTTAGGGAGTATACTTTGCCTGCAGAGAAGCATGACAAGGATGGGTAGGGGACAAATAATTATGAAAAAAAATCAAAATTACCAATTTAATTCTCTCATAAGTGTATAGTAGAAGAAATAGGTGATAACCTGATTAGGTTCCTAAGAGTTCCACAGCTCTTCCCTTCAAACCCTTCAAAGTTTCATAATCCCGACTAGTGCTGAATCCACTAGATGATTAATTTTCTGTGGGCTCCAGCCTTCATTTCCTCTTTGTATTTTGGCAATTACCAAACTAACTGAGTGTCTCCTGAAGTCTTTGGGGAAGCACATAGTTGGAATGGGTGGAGGGCAGAAAACTTGGGCAGTGACCACAAGCAAAGCAATATTAGAAGAGGCCAAATCCAGTGGGGTGGAGAAGGGGTGGCGATCAGAACATGTCAGGCAGTTCATGATTGAAAAGCAACGTGCACAGCTCTTAACTCTATAAGAGCCTAGTCCTGGAGTAAAACAGATGCTGCAGAGACTTAAAAAAAGATATTTCACATGGTTGAATTTTGGTTGCATTGTCTACAAAATGGCGGCAATAGCTACTAAATAGAGTTATGAGAAAATGCAGATGTTAAAGTGTCAAATGTCTTAATCAGTGATGCTTACTTGTAACATAAGAGGTAACAGTGAATGTTATTTATACAGGTCGTTGGTTATCAGCAAATGTAATTTATATCTAAATTTATGCATGAGGACCATCTCTGGGGATCGTCTTTACAACGTATACAAGAGGCTCATAATTTCATTTAGATATAACTAAAAGCAAAACAATATAAAACAAAAAAAAAAAAGGAAACAAAAATGGAGGTAAGATCTCTAAGTAAAACATAGCTTCTGGTTTCATTGTATTACCTTACAATAATCATATTTGAATTGATTGTAGATGAGTGAAAATTAACCTATTTTTAAAAACACATATAAAACCCAAAATTAGGGCAGCTAATTAGATGTGTAATATTAACTTAAAGTGTTTTATATATTAAGTTATTATAATAGAATTATCCCAAATTAGTATAAGAAAATATAATTGTTTTCTATAAGCCCCACCCTAACACTATGGCCTATGCATTTTCTTTTTAATACATCTCTTTTGTCACATATTTTGAATTCTTCTATCATGCAAGTTTATATCATCCTTTTTTCATTGAACATTATATAAAAAATATTTCCCATGTTATGATTTAATCTTCATAATAATCATTAAATTTATGTATAACAGTCTCTCAAGTGGATGACAGTAATATATTCAACCACTTCCCAAGGTTGGGCATTTAGGTTGTCTTTAGTTTCTCCATATTATAAACATGATTACTCAGGGAGATAGGGGCAGGGGTCACAGAATCATGAGGCTACAGCTGACACAGTGTTGAATGACAAAGAGATATGTCATAGATGGAACTAAATATATCCAGGATTCTACAAAGAGCAATGGTTCACAGGAAGCTTCAGCCATCCAGTGGGCAGAGGAGTCGATAGACCGGGGAAGCTTATGTTGGTGAAACGGAAGACCATGTTACTCAATGCCTGTGGCCAGGTTGATTCACCTTGTTGTCGTACTATTTCTTAATCCTGCCCCCATCGGTATTGTATTTTATAGAAACTTCTAGGGGCTTCTAACAAATTTCTGAATCTCATCATTGGTATCAGGAGATCTTGTGTATTTGTTTTTCTTATTCAATTTTTTAAAATTGGCTTTTTAATAGAAAAGTGAGAAACGTATTCTTCTGCCTTATAATCTTCCTAGAAACATCCAGGGTTTTTCTTTTTTAAAACTCCCCTTCCTAGTGCCAATTAATGACCTTCTTTTCAGATTGAGGAAAAGAACAAACACCAGAAAATCTTTAGACTAAATGAAAAATGGAAGGCCTCAAATCTCTTAAATATAATTCCACTTTTCTCCAGGTTGACCAGAGAATGTCACTAAATGTGAGAGGTGGGAAAGATAGTAAAAATGGTTTTCTGTCTAGGCTCCAAGGAATTCTAAGTGTTTGAAGAGGAACCTCAGGGACCATTTTGGGGAAGGAGTCGGGAAATGCTGATAGGTAGAGAGCCAGGTCTCTCTGACTCCCCCAGAAACCAGAGTAGCTGGTTTGGGTAGTAGGATTCTCAGTAAGATTTTGTTTCTATAAAGGATTCTGTGGCTTTGAGAACTGTGGCAGAAGTGAGGGTGGAGACAGAATAGAAAACTCACTCATCTGTTGCCATCCTCCCTAATAGTGGAGCCATACATATCTTTTCTAAGCTTTGGTTCTGGGAGAAAAGAAAAGACTACAAAGATGCAAGTAGGTAGCACACTCAGACCAGTTCTTCTCTAAATATGAAAACATATTTAAAATTTTGGGCTGGTCTTAGTCTGTTGGGGCTGCTATCACAAAATACCATAGACTGGGAGGCTCTCCGGAGGCTGGGAAGTCCAGATCAAGGTGCCAGCAGATTCAGTGTCTGACCGGAACCAGCTTCCTGGTTCATAGATGGCCATCTTCTCATGTCCTCACATGGCAGAAGGGGCAAGGGAGTTCTCCTGGGTCTCTTTCATAAGGGCGCTAATCCCATTCATGAGGGCTCCATCTCCATGACCTAATCAATTTTCAAAGGCCCTACTTCCAAATACCATCACACTGGGAATTAGATTTCAACATATGAATTTTGAGAGGACACAAACATTTAGTCTATAGCATTCCACACCTAACCTAAAATTCATGTCCTTCTCTTATGCAAAATATTCATTCCAACAGTCTTAACTCCTTCCAGGATCAAGTCAAAGGTCTAGAGCCCAAAGTCTCATGTAAATATCATTCAAATCAGATATGGGGGAGACTCAAGGTATGATTCATCCTGAGACAAATTCCTCTCCAGCTGTGAACCTGTGAAATCTTCCAAAATACAATGGTGTGACAGGCGTAGGATAAACATTCCCATTCCAAAAGGGAGAAATAGGAAAGAAGTAAGGAGTAAAAGGTCCCAAGTAAGTCCAAAACTCGACATTAAACCTTAAGGATGGAGAATGATCTTTGACTGGATGATCTGCCTTCTGGACCCACTCGGCCTGTGGTCTCACCTCTGCAGCTCTCACAGGCTGGAGTTCCCTGGCTATGGCTCTCCTGGGTTTGGAATTGCACTCGGGTGAGTCGTCCTTGGGGACTGCCCTGCCTCCAGGGCTCCATTGGGCAGTCCTCTAATTGGGTCTCTGCAGTAGTCCCACCCTGCCTTGGTTCTCTCTTGTGTCCATGGCTCTCCCTGGGTGGGATCGTGAGCCTGCAGCTCTGCCAGAAATTCCTTTGGAATCTAGGTGGAGGCAGCCATGCCCTCACAGCCCTTGCAGTCTACACATTAGCAGGGTTGGTGGAGGAATGTGGACGCTGCCCAAGTTTGCTGCCTATATCCTCCAGAGGGGTAGCCACTGTCACACATCCCAGGGCTTACTGGAGCTGCACCTGGGGCAGCCAAAGAGCGCAGTGCTGGAGTGCAAGGAGCAGAGTCCACGATGTGAGGCAGCATCTGCAGCACGCCCCAAGGTCCCACAGGCTCAGGCGCCCCTCCTTTGAAACTGCTCTGCCTCTGGGGCCTGTGCACTCTGGGCCTGTGATGGAAGGCAGCCATGCTGGTTTCTGAATTGTCTTCCAGGTTATTCTTCCATTGTCTTCAAGAATTGCTCCTGCTTCTGTTTAAATGGAGGACTAACCTTATAAAGAGTGTTTTGTCCACACTCTTAATGTTCTTTTCTGACCATGTTTTCTCATTTTTTTAAGTATGGATGGACCGAGAGTTCTCCAAATCTTTAAGTTCTACTTCCTTTTTGATTAACAATGTTCTCAAGTCATTTCTCTCTTCTAGCATTTCACTATAAAGAGTCAGGAGGAGCCAAGCCCACTCCTTCAGCACTTTGCTTAGAAATAGCTAAATACGCAATTTCATCACTCTCAAGTTCTATTGTAGAACTAGAAGATGAATACAGTTCAGCCAAGTTCTTTGCCACTTTATAGCAAGGCTCACCTTTCCCCCATTGTCCAGTCACGTGTTCCTCACTTCCACCTGAGACCTCATCAGAATGGCCTTTACCGTCCCTATTTCTACCAACATTCTGTTCAAGTTTACTTAGGTATTCTCTAAGAAGATTGAGACTGTCTCAACAGTACTCCTATTTCCTTTCTGGATTCTCACCAGAATCACTCTTATCAGTCCATTTATGGCAAGAGCTTTTTTCTGCATGCACCTCAAAATTCATCCACCTTCTACCCATCGTCCAGTTCCAAAGCTACTTCCACATTTTTAGGTGTTTGTTACAACAGCACCCCACTCCCAGAACCAATTTTTATCTTAGTCTGTTAGGACTACTATAACAGAATACCATAGGCCAAGTTGTTTATAAACAACAGAAATTCATTTCTCACAGTTCTGGAGGCTGAGAAGTCTAAGATCAAGGTGTCAGCAGGTTCAGTGTCTGCTTGGGGCGCTGTTTCTGGTTCATAGGCAGCTGTCTTTTCACAGTGTCCTCACATGGCAGAAGGGCAAGGGGCTCTCTGGGGCCTCCTTTATAAAGGCACTAATCTCATTCATTAGGGCTCCACCCTCATGACCTAATCACCTCCCAAAGACCCCCACCTGCAAATACCATCATATTAGGGATTAGGTATCAACATATGAAATTTGGGGGAACACAAACATTCAGTCTATAGGACCTTATAAAGTGATATTACAGGTTCTGGGGTTTAGGGCACAAACATATCTTTTGGGGGACTGCTACTCAGCCCACTACAACTGCTTTTACCTAATTCTAAGAGTATAGTATAAGAAATCAGGAGAATTGTTTGCTATGGAATGTCCATTTCCAATTCAATTATCTGCTGGTTCGTAGTGTCTTTCCTAATTTGCCCATTATAAAAACAGCTTTGGTTAGTTTGACCCTTAGTATCAATTAGCATTCTCAGAGTCCTTTTAACTACAGCTGTAGTTTACATCTAAAAATAGCTTTTGTGTTACTGATATTTTGTGGGCCATGAACTATTGGTATCTCTCCTGTCTAGCTGTCAAAGTAAATCAGTCAATAGGATTTAAAAGATGGTCCACTTTGAAGAATAAAATAACCTCCCAGGATTAGATTCCAATTTTAATTCAATTACATGTTGGAAAAGAAAAGATTTGGTTCAGTTTAATTCCTGTTATAAAATTGGGTGAGTTGTCACCTGAACTTAAACATCGTACATTAACTCGACATTACTATATCCTTTTGTATAGGAAGGAGGAAATAGAGAGCAAAAGGACAGTCCATTATTCTTTAAGGAACATATTAATTCCTTTAGGTGAAATAGGTCACTTTACAGGTAGGTTGTAAAGAACTACTCATGCCTTATCTAGCAGAATTTATAGTGAACCCAATAGTCTGCTAACATCTGTTGATTTGATTTGGGACTTAGTTTGCTGAGTACATTATTTCTGGACTATATTTTGAAACATAAACTTCTGGATGGCATAGACTATTGATAAAAGTTCATAAAATTGATACATCCTGATTTAGATTTGGGAAAGTGAAGAAAGGATTATTCATAAAGTATTTAAAGGAACATTCTGATATTCTATACAAGTGAATGAGAAAGGGCCTTGACTGTAACACTAGCGTTTAGCCATTGACCATCGCCAGTAGTTTCATTACTTCTTTGTCCTGCATCACCTTTTCCAAAGATTGATCAACCCATATTGATCTCTAGATGATAAGTCAAAGTTCTTGGGCTTCAGCATATCTCACCACATAAGTTTTTGAAAAACACTTGAAATAGCCAAATGTCTTCAGTAGTCATCAAGTCACCCTTTTGTTAACAACAATGATATATTATAGTCTATATTCTCAAAAACATTATAGAAAAGACAGAGGTAAATAAATTGGAGTAATGATGAATTTCTAAAAACTTTGAAAGACAGTTGGGGTTTAGAATTCCAAAGAACAAGTATTTGAATTCTGGTAAACAAGACAGGCAAGGCTATGTGCAAGAATGGAAATTTGGAAATTCACCATAGAAATAAAACCGAAGGAGTACATTTGTAGGCAGGCAGAGAAGCCTCTAAGTTGGTATGTTAAAGTAGAATCAGAAACAATGTGCCTAATAGAAAGATACTAGTCATGGTACCAATATGATCACTTCCTGGACATTATGCTTTGGAAAACTCACCTTGGACTTCCAATCCTTTATGCTCTCATCCATAAATGTGATTAAAAGTACCACTTCCTCTTAGTTCACAGGATTATGGTAATTAATTGAATCTTTAGAAAAAAATTCAAAGCTTGAAAGCACTGTCTGTTTTTTCATGCACCCCGTTTTAAGCAAAACGCATCATAAAACATGGCATATATGTGAATTGCTAAGAAACCAAATTAGCTGGTCCCACAGCCTGGCCTCTAGCTATAATAGTTATCACTGCTTTTGTGGGGGAGAATAAGCTTTATGCCTACCTGGACTTCAGGAAGCAGACTCCAGAATAGTTGCTTTCCCAAATTAAAGGAACTTTCCCATTTTCTTAAGGTTGTTGGTCTTCCACTGACTTTATAGTCAGACACAAATTTTAAAACAGTATCTTTCATTTTTAAAGCTAAACACCAATATATGCATTGTATGAATGTATCTGCATAAATGTGTATAAAAATGTGCTATGAGAGGGTAAAAGATGTAGAGAAAGGGATGTTAAATAGATTAATATAGTTGTAGCTATCAAGCAGAGGAATCCTAGATTATTGGCCAAGTTGTTGAAAAAAGCCTCAGATATAGGTTAGTCTTTCTGGAAGAAAATAGACCAGTCAGGTTAAGACACCTTCAAAACTTTGTAGAAATGTTGTGTAGGAATGCTGGTGATCATTTAGAATTTGGACTTTCGAGATCTTCTGTTAAGCCCCTGTGCTGGCCTCCATAAACCATGGGGATAATTAAGCAGAGACTGCAGTGTCACAGCCAAATGCTCGGGACAGCCTCAGGCTTTCCTCTGAGGGCAGCTCTCTGCCAGAGGAAACTGGCAGAAAATATGTTTCCTCAAAATATAGAAAGGGTTCCACATTTTGATAGGCTGGTTGCTTGTCGTAGGATGGAGCTGCCATCTTGAATTACCCGGCTTAAAAAAGGCACAGAGGCTCCCATGGCTCCTGTGGCACCAAGGGAATGGGAGCCTCTCCTTGCTGCTGTGATCCCAGATCTAGGAGACCCATTTAGGGGAACTCTTCATTCCTAGCACAAGTTAACACTTAAATTCCAGGGGCCAGCCCGGTGGTGCAGCAGTAAGTTCACACCTTCCCCTTCTCGGTGGCCCGGGTTTCACTGGTTTGGATCCTGGGTGCAGACATGGCACTCCTTGGCAAAAGCCATGCAGTGGTAGGCATCCCACAGATAAAGTAGAGGAAGTTGGGCACAGATATTAGCTCAGGGCCAGCCTTCCTCAGCAAAAACAGGAGGATTGGCAGCAGATGTTAGCTCAGGGCTTATCTTCCTCAAAAAAAGAAAAACAAAAACAAAACTTTAATTCCACCTTACCCATTTCTCGGATTTTATCCGTGACTTTCTAATTCCTTTATTAGTCTTCATTCTGGTCCCCACTCCCGGTTTCTCACTGACTTGGCAACTAGACACAGACTCTCTTCATCCTCTCAGACAGACCTCATTTGACCTGGTGGCTGCATTGTTACCGTTCAGCACTTCAGGATAGGTGGCCTGGATGCAAGGCAGGAGACTGGTTATTTAATTGAAAAAATTGACTTTTTCTTAGCTATAATTATTCTAGGCAAAGGAATGCTTGGCCCAAACAAAATAAACTCTAAGTGCCAGCTTCTATATACTCAGCACCAGATTTAGGTTAACCTAAAGGTATTTGATGTATTAGGGAGATTCAGCATCTAATCTCTCACCCAGACCTGGTTAGGAAGTTGAATTCTAAATCAGAAGATACCTAAAATACTTTATGTTTTTTTATCACAACCCAGTCTCTGTCATTGCAGGACATGTGTATTATTGATAGCATTTCTAATAATTGTCTTTTAAACTTGCTATTTATTTCCGTTACCAATGGATATTTTACTTAATTGAATTTTAGAACAAATTATTTAAATGAGTATAGAGAATTATTTTAGTGACAGCTCATGAATGCCAATAAATTTTCTTCTCATAATGGTAGATATCTACTGTTATTTCTTAAAAAAAAAAAAAACCTAATTCTTCATTTTATACCTTTCACTTTTTTTCTTAGGCACACGTTTGGTCATTTGTTCATACCTTAATAGTTCTATCAGTGGATTGACAAAGAAACATGTATATATATATATGCGTGCACACACACATGTATATATTTAATTTTGCTAATTGTTAAAACATGGTCACAATTTTCTGGATGAGTTAAAGCTAGTGACTTCACTGAGACTTGTGGAACTCGATCACACATATAACCCTTGTTTTCTGTTCCTCTAGAGAATCCAGATTCTGCTCTAGCTCTCTGCCTTTGTGTTGCCTTCAAATATCCCACTTCAAGGAATCGTGCCTAGTTCAACAATTCCACGTGTAATCCAAAGAAGTCTGTTCAAGTGGGCATCTATCAACAGGTAAAATGATACTTTTAATTCTGGTTTTTTCTAAATTATGCCCATAAATAAAAGAAACAAGACACAACAGCCATAAATTGTATAAAATGTTAGAGAATTGTGCAGAAGAAAATAACATGAGGCCAACGAATGTGTATGAATTGGATCTTGACTTCTCAAGAGTTGTGAATATGAATAGATGACAGTCTTGAAAGTGGACATTTTCAAGAGTTAATGCTTCTGGGTCCACTTTGCAATGATTTAATTAAGAGATCAAAGGATGTTGGTTTATATGGAAGAAACAAAATAGGTAGGAGATAAAGAAGTGAAGAGGTATATGAGTGGGTGACTCGCCACCTGGAATATACAATTATAAGTTAAAATCAAGTAAATGTTGGAAACAGAGAACAGAAGATTATATACTGAGATAAACTGGTGAACTATGAAAAAAATAACTATACAGAAAAGAAAGAAGATTAAGGAGAAAAAATAGCTCAATCATATTATTTTTAAAGGCAGGGAACCTTTTGAAAGGAATGGATAGCATCTGAGAAAATAACTTTTATAACAAAGCAGGCATAATTCAAATAGCAATTCAAAGGACAAGCACGCAGTTTCAGGCAATATATATTAGAAAAACATTAGTGTAATACGGAGTTGGAATCGTGTTCCTAGATGATCTTCCTTAAGGACAGAATCTAGAGAAATGGGCAGTAGTTGATTATCTGTGGAAGGCTGATGTGCAGATCACAAATTGCCATCGTTAAATTGTTAAAGAACTTTCATTAGCTAAAAGCTGTCTATGAGGACGTGAATGTCTGGTTATGGATGTGTGTGTATGTGTATGTACGTGTGTTGGAGACAGAAAAATGGGAGGAGTTGAAGGAAGGGGGTGTTAGCATGTGTCACTATTATATGTTTTTACTCCTTTCAGTTTTTCGGATGCTTCCATTTTTTGAGTCCTTTTCTGGATTTGAATGGTGGAGTCATCATTTGCTTGTAGATACCTTAGTCAGGTTACATTCAGCAAGCATTAGCTTCCTTTGCTTTTCATTTCGGATGCACTTGTGTGGCCCTTGCAGTCCAAGGTCAGCCTCCTCCCAGGCACTTATGCTGTAATTGCCACCAGCATTAGCCATCTTATTCCCGTCCTTGTCTAGAAGATGCTGGTAAAATGTCAGCCTGAAACAAATGTATATGGGACTAAGTTTTGTTTGTATCGATGTATTTATATATATATTTATTTACTTTATTTATTTCATGACAAGACAGATTATAACACATTGTTATTTGGTAGTGAATAAATTCATTATTAAAACCAAAACTTTTATGATTACAGAGATAAAATGACAGAGGCACAAGGGGTGCTTGTTCCAAGCACAAATATTCACAGCTATTTATTCACTGACTCTAACTTATTTAATAAACATATTGAATACCCTACTATATACCAATAAGTATACTGAGACCTGGAGATACAATAATTGACTTCTTGTATCTTAGACTCTATTGGGAAAGACATATTGAATGAATCATGAGAAATGTTATTTGGGGGCTGGCCCGGTGGCGTAGTGGTTATTTGGTAATATTTTATTCTGGTTTACACTTTTACATTATCCATATTTTGTAAAAACTGGAATATGCCGCTTCTCTACTCAAGAGAAAAAGAACTGCTAACAGAGACAACTAATGAAAAATCACAATGTGAAAAAAAGCAGTATTCAGAATTGTATTTATATGGTCTATAGATGACGATATTATTTAAATTAATCAGAAATATATGAATAAAGAAAAATAATCAAAAGACATATGCAAAATTATTAATAATGATTGTGTTAGGATAGTGTGATTATGTGTGATTTTTTCTTTTGTTGATTTTCTTGGTTTTCTAATATTCTGTTACGGAAGTCAGCAGACTATAGCCCTTGGGCTAGTTTTGAGTAGAATTTTATTGGAACAATCCATGCCCATTTTTTTAGTATTGTCCATGGCTGCTTTTGCACTAACACTATTGAGATGAGTAGTTGTGAGAGAGACCATACAGCCTGCAAAGCCTAAAATATTTGTTAACAAGCCCATGACAGGAAAATTTTCTGATCCTTGTTTTATAGTATAACTATATCAATGTTATAAAGTAAAAAACAAAACAAAATAAAGTGTAATTATTGATCTAATTCAAAAATTGCAGCATAGAACTATCTCCACAATCATCCAAAAGGAGAAATAGCAGAAGGCAATAGAAAAAGCCAATAGATATGTCAAAAGCCTATGCAAGAATCCTTCCATTCCTGGGTTCAGCATTAAATAGGAAGGGAAATCCAGAACGATAAGTATCAGTTAATGAGATCAGGACTAACAAATAGCGATTAAGTATTCGAAGTCCTAGTCAGAGAAATTAGGCAAGAAAAAAAAAATCAAGGCCATCCAAATTGGAATAGATGAAGTAACATAACTTTATGCTATAGAAAACCCTAAAGACTCCACCAAAAAACTGTTAGAACTAATTAACAAATTCAGTGGAGTCCCAGGATAAAAAATCAATATGCAAACATCAGTTGTGTTTCTATACACTAACAACAAATTGTTGGAAAGAGAAATTAAGAAAACAATACCATTGACGACAGCATCAAAAAGAATAAAATACTTAGGAATAAATTTAACCAAGGAGGTGAAACATCTATACACTGAAAACTATAAAACATTGATGAAAGAAATTGGAGAAGACACAAGTACATGGAAAGATCCTCTATGTTCAGGGCTTGGAAGAATTAATATTGTTAAAATGTCCGTACTACCCAAAGCAATCTACAGATTCAGTGCAATCCTTACCAAATTCCAATGACACTTTCTGCAGAAATGGAAAAATCAATCCTGAAATCCATATGGAGCCACAAAAGACCCCAAATAGCTAAAGCAATCTTGAGGAAGAACAAAATTGGAGGCATCGCACTTCCTGACTTCTAACTCTATTATCAGGCTATTCTAATCCAAATAGTATATTAGCATAAAAACAGACACAGACTTGTAAATCAGTGGAACAGACTAGGAAACCCAGAAATAAATCCATGTATGTGTGGTCAATTAATTTTGACAAAGATCCCAAGAATATGCAATGGAGAAAGGATAGTCTCTTAAATGGTGCTGTGGAAACTGGACAGTCATGTGCAAAAGAATGAAATTGGACCCCTGTCTTACACTGTACACAAAAATCAACTCAAAGTGGATTAAAGACTTGAACATAAGACCTGAAACCATAAAACTCCTAGAAGAGCACATAGGGGCTAAACAACATTGGTCTTGGTCATGATTTTTTGGATTTGATGTCAAAAAGCAAAGGCAACAAAAGCAAAAATAAGCAAATGGGACTACATCAAACTAAAAAGTTTCAGCACAGTAAAGGAAACCGGTTATCAACAAAGTGAAAAGGCAACCCACAAAATGGGAGAATATATTTACAAACCATGTATCCAATAAGAGGTTAATATCCAAAATATATGAGTAACTCATACAACTCAATACATGTATACAATGAAATATTATTTAGCTTTAAAAAAGAAGGAAATCCTGCCATTTGGGACAAGATGGATGAGACTGGAGCTAAGTGAAATAAGCCAGACAGAGAAAGACAAATACTGTGTGGTCACACTTATATGTGGAATCTAAGAAGAAAAAAGTGAAACTCATAGAAACAGAGTAAAATGGTGGTTGCCAGGGGCTGAGGGGTGGGGGCAATAGGGAGAGGTTTGTAAAAAGGTACAAATGTTTAGTTATAAGGTGAATAAGTTCTCAGGATCTAGTATATAATAGGGTGATTATAGTTGATAATACCATATTGTATAGTTGAAATTTGCTAAGAGAGTAGAACTTAAGTGTTCACACCAAAATAAAGACATGTATATGAGGTGATGGATATGTTAATTAGCTCGATTGTGGGAATCCTTTCATAGACTATACATATATCAAATCGTGTTGCACACTTTAAATGTATTATAATTTATTTGTCAGTTATACTTCAATAAAGCTGAAAAAAAAGTGAAAAAAATGATTAAGTGGTGATTAACACTGAATGTGTCTGAGAACTTCATTAGAGATACGTCTGACTCACATAATGTAAAATGAGTATTTTAATCTTAAGTCCTGTTATCTGTTCATTGCAGCTTATACTGATTTTCCTCCATCCATGAATTACTGTAAAATATATTAAAGTCTTAAGTATATTTGCCAAAACATTCAAAAAGAGTTAAGGTAATAATTGTTACTTTCACTCTACTGCTCATCATTGTCATTGTATTTATTCCAGGGAAACAGTGGTCTCCCTATTTGTTTCATTTTTATCATTTTTCCTATAGGAGTTTCTGAAAGCAAAGTCCTTGAGTATAATTATGGACAAATTAGAAAACTTTAATATAGAGAATATTTTCTCTGAAAACCTAAAAGGTGCATATAGAAGGTCACTGGAAATATCTTGCATATAAGTTGACATTAAACAAAAATTAAACCACTGTGTCTGTTTTCATAGACATGTGTTTAGTTTTTTGGTAGGTTTTCTGAAGATGTGGCAAAATTAGTTTTTATTAACTTATTTCCAGCATTTTCTTACCAACAGAAAAGTGTTTCTTTTCCCTCTACATTTCAATTGAGAAATCCACAAATGGAATGAGAGTAGTGAAAAGAAAATATTGAGAAATCCTGGCAATCACAGCTGAAAGCTAAGCAAGCAGCAGCATTCTACAAAGAAACATTGATGTCAGGGAGCCAAGATGTTTTTAGTTTAATTTCAGTTGTGTTAAGCCTTATGTAATCATTTCTTCCACAGGAGAATTGGTGCTTTATACCATAAAGCTAGCCATTCCTAGTCATGTCCAAAAAGAAAGTCCCTTTATTTTAATAAACAATAATATACATTTGATAGGGAGAATTTCATGGCTGCGAAAAATGCATACAATTTATCATTTATAAAATGATAGGTAGGACTAACTTTGGAAGTGCATTAAAATTAGCTTAATTCATTCAAACCATACAATTTCTAATCCTATAGGTTTAGAAAATAGATGCATGCTGAAATATTTTTAAGTATTCTTAATTATTAAAAGTGGAAAAATTCTAAAATATGCCTACTATTTAATTCTTTAAAAGTCATCAAATTTAATGCATGGTCCCTTTTAACCTTTGTATAGAAAATCTGAAACATTTTGTCTTAAAAAAGTATTCTGGGGGTTGGCCCAGTGGCGTAGCGGTTAAGTTTGCATGCTCCACTTCAGCCGGCGGCCCAGAGTTCGCCGGTTAGGATTCGGATTCCAGGCACCAACCTATGCACTGCTTATCAAGCTATGTTGTGGCAGGAGACCCACATATAAAATAAAGGAAGATGGGCACAGGTGTTAGCTCAGGGCCAATCTTGCTCAAAAAAAAAAAAAAGAAAAAGAAAGTACTCTGTTTTAAGTGATGACAGCTCCATTTTCCTTATGCTTAGAAATCAGATTGAGATAGCTTTTGTTCTTTTGGTTGGTACCTCGATACACATCTGAATTCTTAACTTCTCTTTGAGTAATTTTTGTTTCCATAAACGAATTAAATGCTTCAATTTTTACCCCGTAGCAGTCAAAGTTACATACCTCGCCGCAATTATTTTGTAAATTTCCTGAGTACAAGAGTATTAAAAAATATTCATGAAAAATTATATAGTTGTAGTTAAAGCTGGAAAATATCATTCTGATGACTATCAACACTGATATATGGAAATAGAAATATGGTTTAAACTGTTATTTCATTTTTTGACTATAGGTTACTTGAATTTCAAATAGACGAGCAGGAATGCCACCACCAGCAGGTACCCCAACATACCCACCTCCAGATGGAGGCTGGGGATGGGTAGTGGTTGGAGCAGCTTTTATCTCCATCGGATTTTCATACGCCTTCCCCAAAGCCATCACAGTATTCTTCAAGGAAATTCAGCAAATATTCAACGCTAGCTACAGTGAAATAGCATGGATATCATCTATTATGCTGGCTGTTATGTACGCAGGAGGTAAGGTTCTTTGGAATAAATAGAATTCTGGATTAAGAAAACAATTGCTTCATGCCACAATGTTTTACATGTAGTGTCTTAGTAGAGTAAAGCCCTGTTTTCATATTTTAGTCACTTAAAACCAACTAAAAGTAGAATTAGAATTGAATTTTTAATGATTTTAGTGATTCAGCATCTTGAACTCTTCACCTCATTCTGAGCTTTACTGGAGTATTTATTTGAATGAGGATTTCTTTGCACAAAGTGAGGTTTGTAAATGATGGAATTTCCAAGGGAAGTGCCTTACCATTTAATTTGGAATAAAGTCTATACTATAGTGTTAGTATTATTTACTACTATTGCTATAGTTGGTAGAAATGCTTTTTTCTGAATGAGAAAGAATTCAGGTTGCGGACAGTCTTATAAGCTTAGAAAGTTCTTTACCTTAAGCTGAAAAAAGAGAGTGTTACCATTTACATTCTGGATCCATTCAGGTTTATATGATTGAAATAATTCCTTATCTTTGTAATACTCATTAAATATGATATTTTTTATTTAAATATTTGTGTGACAATTATCTTGTTACATTCCCTGTTCCAATGAGGGTGTAATTCATTAGGGATAATGAATAAATCAAAGTACCTTATCGCTTCTGAATGTGAAAATAATTGGAATTATTAGTGCATTATTATGTCACCTATCTTCTTTAAATCAATCTCAACATCAGGCCAGACTGTCTTATAGATTTTTTTAAGTCATTACTTAAAATAGAGTTTTCGTTTTTCAACTGGATATTTGATTTTAAGAGACAGGTATAGACTCAGAATATAGGCTCTTAAAGAAATCATGCGAATCATCTAGTGTAATTTCTTACTTTTCGGAAGAGGATAATATGGCTTATAGTGATGAAGTTATACCATTAGTAATAATATCCAATATTTATTAGTATTTACTCTCAGCTAAGACCTCTCTAAATGCTCGCTATGTGTGATATGACCTAATCCTTTTAACAATCTGTGAAATAAGTTATCTTCTCTCTGTTCTGTAGCTGAGGAAGTGGAGAGGTGGAATAGTTTTCCTGAGTCAAACAGCTCATTAGTGGCAGATAGCAAGTGAGACCCCAAACATTTCATCACCCTGCTCTTCTGCCTTTCTCGTACCTCTTTACCTCGAGAAGGTGACTGAGCGAGATCCAGGCCAGGCGTTCTCCAGACCTGATTCAGGTGCTACCCTCACCAAGGTCGCTTGTTTAATGACATAAGAATCATTTGTTAGGATATTGTCTCTATATTGTACTACTAAGGTAAAAATTTGATCCTCCAATAATCTTGTCTGTGTGTTTTCCACTTTCTGTATGCCGGTGATTTTACGTTAATCCAGTATATGCCTCCCTTACCCTTTTGGTTAGGTTAAATGACTCATTTTTGTTCCAGTACCGAAAGGTATCTTTAAAATGCTATTTGGGTATGTTAATGGAAAATTCTGCCTCTAAAACACTTTCTGACATTCTCCTTTGGACAGTTGCTTTAAGGCTTTTAACTGTGTTATTTCTGATGACTACAGAAACAGTAGATATTGTGCACCTGGTCTTGTTCCTCTATCCCGTGGGTCAGGAGTTCTTTAATAAAGCTTTGCTAGAGCAACACACAAAGTCATCTTGTCCTGAGCTCCGAAATGTGCTAATGTTAACATATGTAGTTTTTCCCCTTCTTAAGGACACCTGAGACAGATTCCTCTAGTGAATTCGTATAAGTCTGTTGAATTTGGACTTCAGGTCCTAGATATTTATAATTTTCTGTTCAGTAGATAGTTGACTAACTCATAAGCAAGACAAAAATTTGTATAGCTTTTTAGTTAAATCAAGTCTTAATTGGCTTTACTAGTTTTAAGCAAACAACCTCAAAGTCTCAATGCCTTAAGGGAATACAAGGTTATTTCTTGCTCAAGCAATGTTTCATCTAGTGGCTATGCCATCACCTAGGGCTTTGTAGTGTCCCCTGAGTCTGTTCCATCCAGCTGGACAGAGAATGAATACAGAAGTGTGGAAGATCATGTGGGATATTTTAGAGGCCAGGCTGGAAGGGATTAACATTTCTGCACACATTCCACTGGTCAGGTATAGTGCCCTCCCTAGAGGCAGAGGCCAAGGTTTCTGGGAAATGCAGGCTTCCTAGAGGAAGAAACGGAATAGGATAGCATCCCGTGAGTCTCAGACAGAGCATGGTACCCCAACAATCGTTCCCCACCCACTGAAGGCAGGATGTGTTGGTAGACTTGCCATGGCCATTTGACAGCCTTCCACTCCCTGACCACATCTAAAGAGAGGCTTAGAATGAAGAATGACACAATTACTTTTCTCAAACCTTTAAATCTCAGTATCAAATTATAACAAGTAAATATCTATAATGTATGTTTATCATTAAGTGTTTTCATTTTTTTATGCTCTTATTTTCCTATATTTAATACCTATAGTATAAATGATAAAAAGCACAAAAGAGAAGTCTTTTGAAGTTCATCAAGAAAATGGTAGTTTGGTAAAATAGTTACCAGTTTGGAAAATACTGTCTTAAAATGTTTAGGGTAATAGATAGCTAAAATATGTCTACATTAAATATCAACGGGATTTTGTATCTGGTTGATTTAAGAAACGAATGCCAGACACATGGAAATACTTAGTGTGTGGTAATTGATGATGGTAAGATCGAGGTGAGATCCAAGTAAGCAGTTGGACTCTTGTGTAGAGGCCTTAGTCATAGGACTGAGACATTTCGTATGTCATCTCTGGCATGGAGAAAAGTCAGGCACTGCAGAAATTCTGTACCCTTTGGTCTTTCCCTTAAGAGTGGAAAGGCAATTCCAGGCCCACAGCCTATTAGATAGAAATGTTACTATTGGTCACGTCCAATGTTGAGTGGAGAATTCACACACTTACATGGTTCATCGGAAATTACATCCATGTCTTATCTTGATAATTTGTTTGTAATCTTTTAACAAGAAATAATTGGCATACTTAAAACTGAAATCTCAATACGAAAACAATTCCCCTTATGTGGATGCAGATGATTTTTTCGGAAACATAATAACTAGAACAAAAAGTCTGATAGAGTTAATTAATCTGAGACAGAGATATTGGTCCTGTTACTAAAGTGGCAGTGTTTTCAAGTATGCTCCACAGATTTTATGCTTCTGAATAATGGATCTCTTGTTAAAAATGCATAGTCCTAGGTCTTACTCCAATCCCCCTTTTATCAGAATTTCTGTTGGTAGAGTCCGGAAACTTGCATTTCAACAAGCATCTCTGAAAACCACTTCATTTCATGTACAACATAGGGATTCACTATGATAGAAAAAAATCAATATTTGACTCAAAAATAGTTAAATTTTCCCTGAATATTTGAAAGAGCTCTATCTATAGAGACCTTTTAGATTGACGATTTAAAATAAATTCAAACACCGTAAAGCAAAAAGGCGTGTGGTTTGCTGTGAAGTATAATGAGTCTCTCTACCAAGTGGCTGAAATACTTTGTTCAACATAATGCTAATTACATGAGCCTAGAGAGCATCTAAGATCTGACACATTCATTAGGGCTTAGCTCTCAACCCATTAATCACATGGTGGGGTCACTGGGTAAGATGGAGTGTGTTCAGAGGCCTGGCCTGTCATGTCAGGGCTGAAGTCTCTTGTAGTAATTAGTTGGGCCTTGGTAGCAAGGTATTATCTTCCCTTCTGATGTCTGAATTAAAAATGAAACTAATAAAGGGTATGCAGTAAGGATGGAAAAGAATGCAAATTATGTTTATCCCTTACTTCATCCTTCGAATAATGGCATTAAATTACAGCAACCCATCTGGCCGTCCATATGTTCTCCTGGAGCTCTAACGAATTTCAGCAAAGAGGTCAAGCAGAGTGGTTACCCCATTAATAGAGCACTAAGTAGAGGTAGAAAACATATGATCATTCCTACTTTCCACATTTCTTAGATGGATATAGGGATTTGTTTTGTAAGCAGTGATTATATAGGATTGTCTTTTAGTGCAGTGCCAGTCTTTGTTGCTCTATTGAAAGATAATGTGAACATGGTTAGCTACAGAGTTATCAAATACAGATTTGGGGCTGTCAGTCTCTGTGAGTACCTCATGCAATTTTTCTGGAAATATCTGTTATGACTTGGAAGAATCAGCCATTCTGGAGAGGAGAGTTGGCTTTGCCTCCATGGTAACTTACTCTTCTGTTCTATGTGAGCAGTGACTGCCAACTGTGCGTAAGTAAGGGTGATAGATTTATGATGGACTACTTTACACAGGGGACCAAGCATCAGACCACTGAGCTTATTTTACTGGAGGCCAAGAAGGGCAAGGTTCTAGTCGTAGGAGGTTGGTGGCCGTAATATACAATGTGTATTTTTCTATTCTGTCTAAATAGGCTCACTATATTTTTGCTTTGTGCTCTAAATATTTTGCAGAATGAAGGAGACTGTTAGAAAGAGTCATATAGGGCTGTATCTTAGCAGCAATAATAAAAAAAAAGTTCATTCCATGCCTGTGTTTGAGATACCTAGAGCTTAGCTTTACAAAAACCAGAAAGTACCAGGTGTACTTGGAGAGTCCTGTGCAAGCAGGCTGCATACTTCTTATAGCCACTCCACAGTAGATTTTTTTTTTTTCCATTCAGGAACATAGATATTGGTAAAGTTTTCCTAGGAAATGTGGCACAGTGTGGCAGAAACCATTATGCTCACCGTATATCCATGTGCTCCTGTATATTTCCAGCTTCCTTACACTTAAGTTGAGGCTAAGTGACTCATTCGTACCAATGAAATATGAGTGGAAAGATGTATGTCATCCCTGCACACCAGGACAAGGCAGTTCCAGCTGGCGTGCACCTTCCATTTCCCTATTGCCCACTACATCAACCTTACTTCCTATGGCCTGGCTGCAAGGGGACGATCCTTCGCCCACCTCATACTTTGAATGAGTAGGAAAGAAATTATTATTAAGCTTCTGTGGTTTGTTATACAGAACAATTTAGACTTCAATGATCGGTACAAACACGGAGGCTTAGATTATTGTGTAGTTCCAATATAAATTACGTAAATTATAAGCAGGAACTAGAACAGAATATGGGATGCCCTTAGCCGTTTACCTTATATTCTGTCACAGGAAGGTTTGTACATGTGCTGCCTCTTCAGGTCTCTGGTAGAGAAGAGGAAGCCTTCAATATCTCACTTGAAAAAGGAGTTGTAAGTGGAAACCCTCACTGCCAGTTTTCACGGGAATAAAACTGGCAGGGACTTCAAGGCACAAACGTAGGGATCAAATCATGCCCATGGAGTTCTCTACAGTTAGAAGTGGCTTTGTCCTTCCCAAGACAGGGGTGGAAGGAGGCAGTGATCAGGGGCTGATCGCAAGGATGCGTAGACCTTTGAAACTATTCCAGGACATACTTTCCCTACAGAGGCCTGACAGTCAGTCCAAATAATACTGGATTATTACTAAATGTTATTTTCAGCAGAAAAATTTAAGAAACTTTGTTGAAATCCTCTTTGATATGTGTGCTTTAGATAGTGAATATTTCACTTACTGATTTATAAAAAGAACCTGCTTATTAATTCATGGCCTGGCAAGAATAAGAAAGTCTTTTCTGATTTTTGTAAAATTCCTATAAAATGTTATAATGTCATTACATGTTTTATGCAGATGTGTTCTGGTTGCAAATGACAGAAACCTGATGCAAAGCCCCTAAAGTCTAAAGAGAAATGTTCTTGCATACAAATATGTGGAAGATGCGGCACTAAATACAGTAAAGGACAGTTATTTAGGGTATGAGAGCTGGAGCGAGAAGGCAGAGCATCATCTTGTTGACCTCACCTAGGAGCATGCATGTCAGTGGTTCCAATTTTTCCCCACCCTGCACATCTCCGTGAATGACTGTGAAAGCACAGCGAATATTGAATTGGGCGTTACGAGTAAATTTTAGTGAGTAGGCAAGTTTGCGGATATGGAATCCAAAGATAATAAGGATCAACCATACTTTTAGATTTTCTCTGATACAATTACTGTTTCCTGTGCTGTATAAGAATCTGGAGTTACCCAGTGCTTTTATTACACTCGTTTTATCTGTTGTTTTTGAGAAGGGAATAAGCCTGCACAGTCACGAAGCTACTTAGCATTTACGTAGATACACATTGATTACCACCCTGGTCTTTACTGAGTTCTTACTAAAGGAATACAGCTTTCTCAAGCTATTAAAGGAATAATAATTACAATTAGAATCTTTCCAGTCACTAGGAGGGCATTATGTATACAGCTTTGGAAAGCTTCTCTGGAAGCTTTGATAGATGTTTGGAAACGGATGCTAAAGTGATGCTCCACAGGCTTGCATTGTTCTGATGAGAATGTGCTCTGCATACCCTGGGAATGTTTGGTGACTGTAGCTTTCTGTTGGTTTGTGGTGTTCTTCTTTGGCCTCACCTCTCATGCAGTCAATAATGGGATTAGAGATTCATGCGAGGGACCAAGTGGAACCCACCTGTATATCTTCTCAGCACCCCCGGAATGAGTGCGTTCCTGGAAGGCTGAAGAGGAATAAACCCAGTAACTAGAGCTCTGATGTACTTCACATCCATCTCTTCTCTTCAGATGATGAGTAAAGAGAATGTAAATAAGAGTATGAGTGAAATCCAGATTATGAACAAAGGACAGCAAAGGAGAAACATTATGTGTGTGCAGGTCATTTGGTGTTCCTTTGATTTTTCCAGACTTCCACCAGGTGATCCAGTGGTCACATCCATGACTTGAATTGGTGTAAGTAGTGTAAGAAGACTGTAGACCATCTGTAGGCCAAAAGCATTTAAAGTATCCTTTTTGTCTTGTCAATTAGGAGAAAAAAATCATACAGTACGTTCAAAACATTTAAGATTTTATCTCAACTGGTGTGAGCTGTCACGATATTAGTGGGAAGATGACATGGTGTGTGCTGTGGAAATGAGTTTTGAAATCCACTTGGCACAAGTAGCAGATGGTTGCTTATTTGACTTTTGGGTAAGAACTGGGCTACAGAAACTGTTTTTGAAACAGAAGTCTGTGTCATTATTGCAGATTTCTATCACCTTCCAAAGGGTTGGACATGGATCCAGAGACGGAGAAACTTTTCGAAGCCTCCCTGTGTTCTCTGTCTCTTGCTGTCTGGGACAAAATTTTTTTCCCTCTATCAGCAATATTTTAATAACCTCATTTAGAGTGCCCTTGAACACTTAGAGGTTGTCATTAGCCTTCCAGATGCTTCTTGGGTTCACAGAGTATTTCACGATCGGTTTAAAATACAGTCATGCACCGCATAACATTTCAGTCAACCGTGGACCACATGTACAATGGTGATCCCATAAGATTAGCACCCTACGACCTAGTAGTGGGCTATACCATGTAGGTTTGTATAAGTACACTCTATGATGTTCCCACAATGAGGAAATCGCCTAATGATGCATTTCTCAGAACATATCCCATCAAGTGACACACAACTGTGTATGTAAAATATCTGTGTATAGTTAATTTTGCCTCTTCAGATAAAGAAAAGCAAGTTTAATGAGATGACTCAGATAAAATGAACTGTAAGCCTCGCTCATGAACACTGCTCCTATCAAGAAATGATATTAAGTACCTTGATGTGGTAGCAAAAGTATTACTTAGAAGTGTTCCTTAAACATGATATGTTTTAGAAGCTGGATAAAACTTTCCAAGGGCAGCATAAGCTCTGCTCCTTAAAGTTGGCTCCCATGTTCGTTCAAACACCATTGATCTAGAAGCTTGTGGCCATCCAAGAGTGCTTGTGAACTGCGTTTTCTGACAAAATAGCCTGGCGCCTGTACACTATAAACGTTCCAAAATATGCATGTGGGAGAAAAAAGGAAAACGTTTTTATTCACTTTGTATTTTAAGTTCATATTTGTGATCTCTTATTTTGTCTCTAATTTTATTCTCTTAGGGTTAATGACTGAAACAGCACTTAATGTTGAATAATCGTTAGATATAGATTTTTTCTACCCACTTGTGAAGAAACAAAATTGAAAATAGAAATGCCCTTTTTTCCCCATGTTTTCAGAAGTTATTCATTTTCCCTTGGGGAGTCAGTAGTAGTGGCAGAAAGACACATCTCATAAAAATACTGAATTTCTCTTTGGTTTCAGACAATATTTTTTTGTTGCTTTAGCTAAGTCGTAAATATTTATTTACCATAGAATGAATAAAATAAGGCTCAAATTAGATTAGCTAAACATCTGAATATTTGTTTTACCTTCCATGAATATATAATATTCATGACCTTCCAACTATAACTGTTATGTTTTTTCTAGAAGGTGTTCCTTTTTCCACTAGCAATCTTATTTTACTTGTTCCTTTGTAATGCTTAATCATTGATTTTTGAGTGAAAACTCTACGTACATTCTTATTCCAAAACATACCAGCAACTTTCAAAAATGAATAACTGATTTTTTTCTTTTACTAAATTCCTAAAGAAACATCATTTTTTTGGTGTTTTTGTTTTAGAGGTAGTGTAACATAGTGGAATAGTGGTTTAGGGCGTGGGCTTGCATTTGGCTGTGTTCAGATTCTGGCACTGCCACTTACTAGCTGAGAGTTCTGGCAAGTTACTTAATACCTCTCTGTTTCAATTCCTTATAAGTAAAATATCCATGCTTCTTTTCATGAATATATATTCCTGAATTCTCTGTTGATTAGTTTCATCGCCCCTAATTAAACACAATAAGAAAGAACAATGTAGTTATCTGGCACACATGCTTACCATCTAACCTGTGTGTGTTAAGGTAATGTTCTAGCATTGAGCTTAACGTATTTTGAAAATTTAGAATTATCCAAAGGCCTGGATAGCATCTCCAGTGAGAAAGCTAGGAAAAATGAATTAAGAAGGAAAGAAAGTATCATAGGATAATGCCAAGTTTGCCTTAGGTTTCAACCTAAAAGAATTCTAGAAATCAGGAGAAACAATTCCATCCATTACTTTGACCACATTCTGCCTCTCTTTCGTCTAGACATTGTCTAAATTAGATATTTTAACTTCGAGTCCAGGCTTTATGTTCTGTCTTCTAGGTTTCTTCCCCTCATTTCTTGCTTTTCCAGTGCAGTAGACTGAGAAAAGTTATCTGACACGGGAAGGCATGAACCACAAAATCCATCATAATTGCGGAGTATCCCTTGTGCTTTATCACCTATTGCTGTGAATGGCTGTGTATTGTGTTGGAAAAGATTTTAAAACAAAATGAGCACCGTACTCAATAACATAATATAGCCAGAGAAGATTCAAAACAGAGAAGTTAAAATGATCAGAAACGTGTATTTGTGAGTTTGTGTTTGTTTTTGAAATAGAGAATCCCTCTTCTATCTTAACAGACAAATCAGATTTTGTCTTTACAGGGTGGAAGCACGAAGTCTGAGAAGACATATAATAAAACAATATGAAGTCCTGAAGCGTATGGATTATGTGAACAGATGTGTTAACTAAATTCCACAATATTGGAATTGCAGTGAGAGATGGAAAAGTAGGCCCCAAGAGAAGCCTGAAAAAGATATATTTTATAATATAAGGGAATGATAATCCAATAGAATTTATGATCCCAATAAAAAACGAATTAGACCAAATTTTTAACAGAATCAAATAAAGTTTAGACAAATTCATGAATGACAGAGCAGATATAAATGGAAACAAAGGTATTTAATATGTATTCCTTGTCAATCCACCCTATTGGGTATTGTCAATTGTGAATTTATTAAGAATAAGATGGCATGGGGGCTGGCCCCGAGGCCAAGTGGTTAAGTTCGCGCGCTTCGCTGCAGGCGGCCCAGTGTTTCATTAGTTCGAATCCTGGGCGCGGACATGGCACTGCTCATCAGACCACGCTGAGGCAGCGTCCCACATGCCACAACTAGAAGAACCCACAACGAAGAATACACAACTATGTACCAGGGGGCTTTGGGGAGAAAAAGGAAAAAATAAAATCTTTAAAAAAAAAAAAAAAAAAGAATAAGATGGCATGTTAATCTCTCAAGGAAATATTGGAAATTGGACTCATACCTTGGTTTGTCTGACTTTAAATCTGGTATTTCTGTTCACTTTTCTGTTTTAAGTAATATAAGAGTTTCTTACCACTATACCTCATCCTTTCCTTTCCTAATCTCCAGGTTGAGACAATGTTCAACAGCCACATACTCCATCAAATTCGTTATGGTATCCCTGTCGAAAGAACACAGAATTGAAAGGACACTAAGTTTGTCCTAGTTTGGAATTTTTTTATGTTACATTGTTACTTATGTATTTATAGTTGAGTCAAATTTCTTATTAGGTCACTTTTTTCTTTATAGCACATATTCATGAATTTGGTCTGTTTTCTTAAAATAGAATTTAGTCTCGTGAAGGCATAATTAGTTCTCATGCCAATAGAAATTTATCTTTCTATTGTTGAAAAGGACCAGTCATGGTAGTGTGAATTCCTATGTCACTAAAATAAAATAGGGAAAAAAGTATAACTGTGAAGTCAGATAGATCTAGGAATGTCCTGTTTCCAGTGTCTCCTTAAGCATGTTATCTATATTCTCTAAGCTTTAGTGCTTTCTCTACAAAATGGGAAGAAAGTATGGATCCAACCTAGACACTTTGTTGTAATAAAAAAGGTAACGCACAAAGTGGTAGTTATCATCATTATCATCACCATCATCATCACTATCACCATCATCATCATCCAATACCTCTCTCATGAGACCCTAACTCCCACATCCTCATCCTTAAACTTCTCATTTCCAGTAACTTTCAAATCCTTCAGAATCTCAATTTTTTAATATCTTACTCTCCACCACTAGGTCTTATCTTCCAGCTCCTTTCCTCAGTACCCTTACTCCACTAATCCTCAACCCCACTGGTACCATCCGTCTGTTGAAACTGCCACATTTATTGCTGCTTCCCTCATCCCATCCTTACCCTCCTTACCCAGCTAAATGTCAGAGTCAATGACATTACTTCCTTGCATACATTCTCAACTTGCTTACCGATCGCTCGTTTTTCTGTATTCCTTGACGAAACCAGAACCGGTTAACGTTGGCTCTCCACCTGCTCAGTGCCTGCATCTGCACGGCTGAATGTACTGAAGACAAATATGCTGCAGGATTTACTGGTCTCTTTTAATTCATGATGAGTGATCTCAACAGGGCCCTTAAGCTGCCTGGTAACCACCCTCTGTATTCTACTGCCCTCACCCAGTCTCTCCCACTCTTATGAGATGATAATTTCTTACTGAATCCTCATTCCTCAAATCCACTGTCTCCTCCTCCACTCTTCATTCCAGGCGGTAACTTTGATTCTTACTTCGTTCAGAAAGTTGCAGTAATCAGAAGAACTGTCACATGCTTGTACAGCCACATCTCCCCACCTGTTTACAGCTGGGCTCGTATACTTTACCTTCTCTCCTGTCTGTTTGCATCCTAGCAGAGGCCACTCTTACTCATGCCCTTCATCATTCACTGCTCACCTGTTGAAGGACCTGACTTCGGATGAGATTCTTTCTTCTCCCTCTTTCATTAGCAATCGTTCCCCTTACCACAGGGCCGTGTAAACGATATCTTATCTTCCAACTTGGGGAAAAATAAAAACAAAACAAAAAAATCTCTAGACTCTTATTTCCTGTAAGCCACAACCCTATTTATTTCCTTCCCTTTAAGCAAAACTTCTTCAAAGTGTTTCTAGATTTAGTATCACTAATTTCTCTCTTTCAAATCTCTTTGTCCCTATTCCAATCAGATTTTTGCTTTCATCATTAAACCTTACTGGTTTCAAGATCTCTCATGGCTTCTGTGTTATCAGTTGAGCGATCGTTTCTCAGTCCTCGTTATTCTGGACCTTTCAGCAGCATTTGACAGAGTAGCTGATCACTCCCTCTTCCATTAAACACTTTCTTAATTTTACTTATAAAAATTAAAAAACTATGAAAAGGAAAAAACCAGACGTATTTTTTCTTTTGATGCTATTAGCCATGACTTTGTAGTAGTTATTTTTGGTGTTTCTTTATTTCCTTAAACTCTGGACACTGGGAAGGTCAGCTCTTGGATCTTTTTCTCTTTTCTGTATGTACGTGCTCCATGGGTGACTTGTACTTTCTCGTGACTTTAGCTATTATTTGTAAGTAGATCTCCAGTGCCAATCTCTCCTGAACTCTACTCCTGTATATAAAGCTTCCTTTCAATGTTTTCATTCAGATTCCTAACAGGCATCTCCAACTTGCCTATTTAAAACTGATCTCCTGAAATTCTCCCCCAAACCTTTGGATCAGATCAAAAAGGTTGGAGCCATCCTTGATTTCTCTGTTTTCTTTTTCTCTCAGTCTCGATTAGCACATCTTTTGATTCTGCCTTCTAATAAATTCAACATTTGGTCGCTTCCCGCTACCTCTGCTGCCACTACCTGGTTCAAGGCACGATTATTTGTAGTCTAGGTTGCTTTTGTAGCTTATGATTTGGTGTCCCTGTTTCTGAATGTAGCTGCCAGCGAAATTCTGTTGTAACCGAAGTCCAGTCTTGTCCCGCTTCTATAAAAACCCACCCAGGGCCTGTCACACTCTGTATCTACTAGACTATCTACTCCTCCCCCTACTTCCCTGACCCGATTGTTCTCCCTCTTGCTTACTCTGCTCTAGCTGCACTGTCCACCTAATGTTCCTAGAATGTGCCAGCCACGCTTTCATTTCGGGGATTTGTAACTATTCCTCCCTCTACCTGGAATGGTACTCCCTTGAATTTATAAAGGGCTACCCCTAGGCCCCCACTTCTTTCAGATCTTTACTCAAAATTCACCTTCCTAGAGAGGTCATCTAGAGCTACCCTATCTAAACCTTCAACATCACATCCACACAATTCTATCCTCCTTCCTTGCATTATTTTTTTCCCTCCATGGCACTTATCGCTATCTATTATTTAGTTTTTATTAGAATGGTACTGTCCAAAGAACGTTCTGTGATGATAGAAATGTTCTTTAAATCTGATTGTCCAATATATGTTATCTACTAGCCACATGTGGCTATTGAATCTTGAAATAAAGTTAGTTTTAGAAATGAACTGAATTTTTATTATATTTCATTCAAATTAATTTAAATTTAAAAAGCCTCAATTGGCTAATGGCTGCCATATTGGACAGTACAGGTGTAGAAAGTAGCCTTCAATCTCTCCCTGGAATATAGACCTCATGAGAGCAGGAATTGTTTTTTCTGTTTTGTTCATTGTTTTATCCCCAGTGGGTAGAGACACCTTTGAACATAGTAGGTGCTTAATATTTCGAAAGAATGAACAAATGAATCATGATAAAAATTACTATAATAATCACAAAATAAGCCATGAAAGATTAGGTTCATTCCTGGCTATGCTACTCAGTAAGGGTGTGATTTTCAGGGTCATTTACTTTGTCAGAAGCCAAATTCCTTCATTGCTATGTTTTTCTTTCATTTAAGAAACATATATTGAGCTCCTCCTGTGAGCCAGGAATTATGCTAGGTATTAATGTCGAGGATGAAAAAGGCATGACCCTTGACAAGGAGTTTAATCCAGTTAGGAAGAAAAAGAAGTAAAAATTATTAAATCTTCATGTTCATTTTAAAGACAGAGATATCAACTGCTGTAAGAGAAGAGAAAAGAAATAAAGACAGCTTTAATGGTAAGAAATAGTTGATGGAAAGGGAAAAATGGAAAGACTTCCCAGAGGACAGAGGATCTGACACATTTAGAAAGAATCAACATTTTAGCAACAGAGCACATAGGGCAACAGAGATCATAATCTACATTAATTCCTTCCCGTAACATAAAATGTGGAAACGTGGGATATTTGAGTGCAAGGCGTTATATAAAATGACTTTGTGTGCTATTATGAAGTCACCGTGTAAATATGCAGTAAATACTCTTATACATTCGGAAGATCCTTCAGCTACTTTCTAACACAAAGTCCTAAAACAGTAGTTATTTGTTTTACTGTTGTTCCTATTTGCATTGCTTTTTCATTTCCATTGTCTTTCTTTTCATGTATATAAGAAGTGTTTTCCTGCTTATAGTTAGTGTATATTTTACAAATCCTTTTTTCACTCCTAAACAGGCATGCAGGTTATAAAAACTAACAATGAAAAAATGGAATTGTGGAAATAAAAATAGATATGTCTACATAACATCTATTACATATATTATCTCTCTGTATATGGTTTTAATATTATAAATCCTACATCAGCTCCATGAGCAGTCATATACACTTTCCAAGGGAACTTTAGAGCAGAAGCCTAAAAGGCAATGCAAGTACAGAGCAGCTTCTTGAGGATCCTCAGTGGAATACGGCTTTCGTGTCCATCTCTCGTTCTCGTGCTGAGGATTAGGTGACAGTGGAATAAAGAGCACTGTTAACGTGGTGAGGCAGTGTGCTATTTCACCTGTCACAGCAGCCAAAGCCGTATCGGGTGTCTCCCCTGAAAGCTGAGTTTGTTGGCATAGTTCAAGATCACTTTTCAGGTGTATATATCTATAAGGAAATAAGAAAAACAAAATTATTAAATAAGAATAATAACAATATGCTTAAAAAACCACATCTCTAATTTTTCTTGAGGTTAGTCTTCAGGTTTTTATATCAGTTACAGACAAGAAAGAAAGAATTATAACTAAACTTGCTAATCCAATGTATTGTATCCCAAGTAAACATATATTTGTGCTTATTGTGTGATAGAATTTCTAGTAGACTTGCTGGAACCAGTTGGCTGCTTATATCTGAGAGGTTTGCCAAGCTCCAAAACAGAATAGGCGAGAATTTAAGACATAAATGTGACTCTTTAATTGATTTATATGGAGCATTATTAAGTAGTTAATGATGTCATGAGAATATTTTCATTAAAAGTATATTTAAAGAGATGGTGGAGATCTTTTTGTATTTTAAGAATAGTTTCTTTAGAATTGAGATGTATATGGAATTTCTGCATCTAAGAGTACAGCAATAACAGAAAGTCCCATATAAGTTTTTTTACCTGTGAAATGAAGGTCATAATATAAAATTTTTAGTTTATGAAAATACCAGTAAGTTAAATAAATTATGCAAAGGATAGTATACTTCCTACTATGTAATAAATTACTCAGAAAAATGATAGCTGTTGATATCCCTGTGCCAAAGAATAACAGTAAATCTCCAAAAATATTGTTGAATGAATGCTATCCCTCAAGAACACATCCATATTTAATCACAGATTCAGGGAATAATTATTTGCTCATATTCATAACTAAATAGATACAATGTTGCTGATGAGTTCTTAGTGTCATGTTATCAGTATAGTTGTCATTAAACACCTAGAATCCACTTCCAGCTCCACATAATTTAATATTATTTAAAGAAACATTTCTCACTTTGAATCATAATTATATGAATTGATAGACCTTTAAAAAAAAGGAAAGTTTTCTCCACTTTACTTTATAAATACAAAGCAGATTGAGAAAGTTATGAGTTTTCCAAAAGCCATACAGAGAGTAGCAGCAGTACCTCCAGGCTTTTGTGGTGCCATTTTTCAGGATTATTTCCCTTCCTAGGTCTGTCTCCATCTTTCCCATTAAAAATAGTGTGTAAGATTCTTCCTTTAGAAATAACTTTCCTTGGTCAAATTATTTTCATCACAAAAAAAAGCTTTATGGATTTAAAATAATTTCTATAATGCTTAATTACTCTCTGAGATATGTGAGATGTATTTTGAAAATCGTATTAAAGAAATGTAATCTATATAGTGATTATTATTATTATTATCCTACTTGGTGAACAATAAATGCTGTTACTTTTCAACCTGGTTAAGCCTTTCAAAACTATGAGCAGTTATTCCATCATCCTCCTCAGTATTGTTGGACTAAGCTACTCATTTTTTGTTCTTTTAATCATTCCACATAAATCAGTCCCTTAGCCTTTTAGACATTTCACTTCTTTCTCTCAGACTGCCTCCTACACATTTTTATTATTGTAATTTATTTTTTGAGTGTTGACAGTTTACTTGGCACTATTCAAAACACATCTTTCTTTTTAGAGAGGTGACTCAAATTGGCGCATTGTGTTTAGTATGGTCTCATCAAACCACAGAAAGAATGTGGACTAAGCCGTTCCAGTCGAGTCTGAGATACGAGGAAAAGCTCAACACTATTATCTAGTGGGTGGAGTTCAGAAGCATTTTTTTCACCTCAGTCTCACTTTTTCCCTGACCGTGTTAAAGTTATCTCAGATATAGTGAGGAAGGAGCACATGTGGCTAATTTGGATTGCCTTGGAACTGTGGATTACCAGAATGCCACTCTAAATTCCAGTGGCATTCATGTAGAAAATAAAAGCAACTAGAAACTCTTTGGGGAAAGGTCTTTGGAATATAAAGAATGTCTGATTTCAGTTGGCCAAAGTCTGTGTTTTTTAATCAGTATTTTGAAATGTTCTGAAAACAGAATATTTAAAGGATATAGATTAATAGACATATTAAGTATATGGCTTTTAAGTAGATATTCTGCTTTAAAAGATAGAAAGGAATGAAAAGTGGGGAAAAAAGGAAGGGAGTGAAAGATTGATTTCAGGAATTCTGACCGGCAGGTTGTTGTTTGTTTAATAGAACTTTGTCACTATTCTCACTTCTCTTGGATACCAAATTATATGAGCTAAAATCTTGTTGGCCAATTTCAGATCCGCTAAATTTTAATGACTGTTAATAGTAAGCAAGTTAGTAAATAACATTGAAAATCAAAAAGATGCAGAACCAAGCACTAGGCAATCGGACTTCTACTCTTGGATCTTCCATCTTTGGGCTGACAGGGTTGCTGGCTGTGATGTACAGGTTGTGCTCTGCCTCACCATCCTTATCCTAAGACCTAGCACCCTCAATTCAACTCCTCCAGAAACTCACCATTATTACTTACATCTCTGAAAAAAAATAAGGAATTTTGTGTGATACAAGACTTGGAAATAAGGTTGTCCAGAGATTTACACTTTACGTCCAGTGCATCCATGGATCAGAATAGAGATATGCAAAATCACCTTAAATAAGAAGAAAGGAACTCTAGGCTTCAATAGTAATCAAACTACATCAATTTACTTCTCTAAATAGGAATGATATTCAAAAGGAGTGGTCACAAGGCAAAACTTGTCACTATCTATCCGAACACTGTCCAGTGAAGGAACTTCAGCCAACTGATATTGAGTATTACAATTCTGTTAGCAAGATCATTGAAAATATGAAGTGGATTCAAATGTGGTATTGAGAAGGAATAAGAGTATATATTTAGGTAGAGTGGGATATTTACTCACAGAAAGGTGAGTTAGTCCCTGGTATGACTTCGGTCTCACCACAGGCTGCTTGTGGAGAGGTAGGTACTGGAAGGGGGAGGATAGATTCTTTGAGGATGTAGGGAGAGGTGTGTGAAATCTCAGGCAGTGGGAAAGCTAGATTATTAGAAAATGATATAGCAGTATTGGAACTGTTGAGATTCCATTTAAAGTTTGAGATCACATATTTTAAAGACACCAGTCAGTACATGTAGTTCCATGATTTTCCTACAGCAACTTTCCTGTCTTTAGTGTAAGTGTGGGAAAGGGAATGTGCTTGAGTTCATCCTGGGTTGGGTATTTACCAGATGAACATTATGGGGAGGAGTAAATGAGACAAGGATGCTTTCACAGGAGTTGTCATGAGAATCAGCCATCCAATTTAAAGTTCTACAAGGGAAAGAAATGTAGGAGACCTTGATAAATGTGGGAGGTTGGAGGCGAGCAAGAGCATCTATGGATTGGAAACCTTGATGAGACTGAGAGATTGTTAATAGAGTGAGGAAAGTGAAATGAAAGACCCAGGTTGGCGAGGTGGAATCTTTACATTTGAGTTGAGAGGGAAGGTAGTGCCATATTGGTTGATGACAAATTCCAGCTTACGACCATTCATTGCATCATTGAGGTAGAATGCAACAAAAAAGAGAAAGAAAGGCAAAAGATCAGGGGAAATAAAAAGGTCAAGAAACGGAGAAGCCACATGAATACTGATGTCTCTGAGATAGATGATTGGCAGTGAAGTAGAGATAGACTCTAGCCATGAGCCAGCTGTGAAAGTGTGAGTGGGTGAGAGACCTGGGTGCCAGTAGATAATAGCAGGAAGGAGGTTGGAGAGGGCCCCATAACTTGATGGAAATAGCTTCAAAAAAGCCCAGAGACTTATAAAAGAGAGGGCAAAGGTGGAGAGGGAGTTTAGAGGTTGATGGAGAACGGAGAGAACACTTAAGCCACCTCATGGACCTTGAAGTCCTTCGGTGGGGCATGAAACAGTTCCCAACTGAAAGGGTTTCAATGAAAGTAGCTTTGTAATGGGAGAGCCATGACACTCAAAAAAGCCAAAACAATGAAAAACAGACAAACAAAAGCATGGGCACGCCATCGTGCACAGTAGAAAGGTGGAAAGTAGAGAGTAGCAGCTGATGGATTTGATAGAGCAGCGTGGATATGAAAGATCACTTCTGGGGTGTTGAGGATGAACAAGAATTTGAAGCATCATGGGTCTAGGCCAGATAGAAAAGTGGAACGCTCACTCAATTCGAGTTCTCTGTTCCTAAATATTTCCTATAGTGACATGCTGGCATCCACTGCATATTCTCCTCATAGCTATACGCAAGGGTATGGCCCTGATGCCTGTGAGCATATGCCTTTAGGCAGCATATAACAGTCTTTCAATAAATGATAATGGCTTGAACTAGGATGGCAAATGGTCAAGATGAGTTTTCTCCTGAGAAGAGGGATATGCTCTCAGATTACTGACAAAAGTATCATTTGAGGCTTCAAGACTAAGAACCTGTCATGGAACCATGTTCTAGTTAATGAATGGCACACTGTGAGATGAATGGGATGCTATTCAGCCATATTTCCCCCTAAAAGGATACACACTTCTATACATTGTGGTGTGCTTTCCTTTTTCTATTATACAGGAAAATAGAAACTTAGAAATTCTCAAAGTTTGCCAACTTCTGAAACAGATAAATATCTAATAGGTAGGCATCCTAGATATTTGTAGTACATATTTGTCTGAGATTGTTTTGCCAATTTATCTAAACTTTGATCTTATAATTCATTTTTGTCAATTAAAAATTGCAAAATACTTTTCCACTTCAGATTATTAGTGGTGTCATTAAGTTGGGTGAAAGTCATCACTGGGTACTCAGCATGTTCTCATCAATCATGCCGATGTGTGGTTTGGATAATTAAGTTCATAATTATCCACTTTTCCCCTTAAAGTCATTTCTTCTTAATATTGAACTTACCATTAAAATCTATGAAATTTCATGGAATCCATGGACGATGAGGGCATCTATTGGTATTATAACTCACTATGTTGATTACCAAGCAGGCCAGGTGAGTATTTCCTTTCCTTCTCCCATCATCTCTTTATGATTTCTTACTTCATGTACGTCTCCAGTATCAAAAAAAGGAAAATAATTTGTCTAGAAAAATAGTGTCCTCTCTCCCAGTCTCTCTGTCTCTCTCTCTTTTGTTTCTCTCTTTATTAAATGTCATCTACTAAGTCCCATATCATTATTCATTCAACATTTTCATTCCTCTCATTTGATTATAATTTTATAGCCTTAATTCTTTAATTACTTGTGAACATTAAAGCTTTGATGGCTCACCTTTTTCTACAAGAGGCTCAACTTTTGTGTGTGTGTGTGTGTGTGGGTGTGTGAGGAAGATTCGCTTTGAGCTAACGTCCATTGCTAATCCTCCTCTTTTTTTTTGCTTGGGGAAAATTTGCCCTGAGCTAACATCCATGCCACTCTTCCTCCACTTTGTATGTGGGTTGCCTCCACAGCATGGCGGATGAGTAGAGTAGGTCCACACCCGCAATCTGAACCCACCAACCCAGGCCACTGAAGTGGAGTGTGTGGAACTTTACCACTTGGCCACGGGGCCAGCCCCTACCAGCTTATTTTTTTATTCTAGCATAGCTGAAGAGTTTTATAGATAGAAGGTTTTACTGGTCACATGCTTTTGTGGGTTTTAAAATGATTATATAACAAGGGATGGATCCCCACCTTGTCAACAGATTAGTTTCATTAATTTTTGACCTAGACCAGGTTGTTATTTGTCACTGACATTTGGCCTGTTGAAAAGAAGCATCTGGGCACAGAATGACAGTTCTTTAAAAGTAAACGCAGCTTTCAAATAGCACAATGAGGCTTGCTGACAACGTAGCTGGCTTTGGTACCTGGGTAGTGCTATCCAGTTGTCTGCCACTGTGGAAAAGTTAAAAGTAGTTCTAGGAAGAGATTCCTTCTTTCAAATTATTGATAATTATGGAGGATCTACTTTTGTTGAAGTCAGTGGCTACAAGCTTTCGCATTTGCAAAAAGAGTCTTCACTGTTTACACAGAGGTCAATTAGGACCCAACTACTTGTGGGAATCTAGATTGAGTTTTCAGCACAGAAAATTAGTTCAAGGTTTAGCAGGAATTATTGAAGCCTTACCTTGCAGGTGTCCACACCACTTATTGCTACTGCCTTTCCTTTCCGTTATCTGTTTTGGGGGATCCCTAATACAAAAGGAAAGCATCCTCTGACACTTAGTCCGGCACATCTCTCTGTCAGCATCATCTACCAAAAAGAACTTTTACTCTTCTAGTCCCGTCCACATGAACAATCTTATGTCTGTTCTAAAAGATGGGGCTCTGTAGAATTAGAAATAACAGGGAAAGCCAACTCATAAAATGATAAGCTGCTGATTCCAGATTTTCTCCCATTTCGCGTGCTAGTATATAAATATTTTTTAAGTGTGAGAATTAGATATGTTAGTACATAAATATATATTAGACTGTTATGTAGTTGCAGCTTAGTAAAATATTGGTAAAGCAAAGTGCAACATTATTTAATAAACAGAGGAAGTCACCAAAAGACACAGAGAATGACTTAGCTAAGGAGGACTCGATTGGTGGCCATATTACAGAGAACATTTTGCCTAAGTATTTAGGCAAAGCCCGCCTATTTTACTTTTTCTTTTCCTAATTTATTTTGAGATGTATTCAGGTTCTAGATGGTGTTTGTATGCTCAGCAACTCTCTCTTGAAATACTTGCTTTTCAGAATGGAATGGTTTAGTAATATTCTATCCCACTAAAATATGACAATGTTAGTAGATTTAAGGAAATTTTGGTCTCTTAAGTCTTTTCACTACCTGTTCTTACCCACAGCAGTGTTTATCCATCCAGCCTTCCCGTGTGTATCCCAAGACCTATGGGGAGCTTTTTAATAGGTTAGAAAAAAAGGGGAGGAAAATATGCCACCCTACAAAGTAAATAATCCTGAAAATGTAATCTAAAGCAAATATGCTTATTAAATTTCTGCTGAGACAGGTCCTAAATATCTTCCTGCCAAGTGACTTTTTTTTTTTGGCCTTGTCTAATCCCTTTTATGTAATAGATAATTAAGAATGCATACTAAAAATTAGATTCAACAGAACATATTCAAGCTCAAACATGCTTAGAGTTTTACATTTTATTCTTATGTATGTTCAAACTTTATGAATCAATTAAGAAACTACCCTTAAGACTTTTTCAGAAAATTGTAAATTAAGTGACAAAAAACAGTAAAATTTTATATTTGTATAGCATCTTAAAGTTTATAACATTCTTGGATTGTAATTAGTCTTTGGATGGTGAACATGGTGTGGTCTATGCAAAATTTGAAATATATTACAATGTACACCTGAAAGTTATATAATGTTATAATCTAATGTTATTGCAATTAAAATAGTTTATAACATTCTTTAATATATATTACCTCATTTGAGTTTTAAACACCTTATTTTTGGGGAAGTTTAAGTTTGGGGAAGGATATGATCGTCATTTTCTAGATTACAGAAATGAAGTTTAAAAGAGGTTAAATGGCTGGCGAAAGATCACAAGACGGTCTGTAGGAGAGCAGAGCCTCGGGGCCACAGACCCAGTGCTTTGAAGTGATTGACAGCGGGATGAGAGCCCCAGCCATAAGAACCATTAGCTTTTATCCCCACTTTTTCCAATCCTCGGGTTCATTGGCTGTCTAAGAACTTTAGGTTTAAAATAAAAAGACCACATTCTAGTCTTGACTCCACTATTTGTTAGCCACGTGACCCTCATGCAAGTCACCTAGCCTCTCTGAGCCTGATTTCTTCATCCCTAATGTCATTATAATGCAGCCCGTGGCTCCTCCCACAGAGGTCATATGACCCACAACCAGAAAGGAAAGTGCTCCGAAAATGACTGAGCGCTGCTCTTCTCAAATATCAACAAATATGATTTCATGATACCATGGCATTTCATCATGAGGATTTCACCTGAAGGTAAAAGACAAGATCAGATCTCAGCTCCACCTTTGGAAGCTGAATGATCCCAGGCAGGCCCTTGAACCAATGTGAAAATCTGTTTTGTCCACTGTGAAATAATGACTTTTGAGAGATATTTATATCACTAAAATAGTGATAGTTATGCATCACAGATTGGTGTGAGATGTCAAATGAGGTTAAAGTATGAAGGTCTTTAAATACTGAAAAGGTACTGTGCAAAGATACATAATGGAGAAAAGCCTCATTAGTGTGTAGTATACTTAAAAGTGTTGTAATCCGTAGTCCTTATGTCAGAAAATGTAATGGTTCCTGAATCTTTGTGGGTTCTAAAGGAAATAAACCAAAGCAGGTGTATGACAGGGCAATATGCACAGGAAGAAGACCGTTTGTGACTAAAGCATAGTAGGTGACTTTTAACTGGCTTATCTTCCTCCTTTTGCCTTTCTTGGAAGTTTAACATCTTTCTTTTTTTATTTCTTAATTTTCTCGAATACCTAAGCTTCTTATTTCTCTGCTGCTTTATAAGGCACTTCCTAACAGTTGAACTGACATTCCACACTGACTCCTCCCTTCATGCAGAGTTCATCCCCATTCGCACCACTGAGGCGACCTCATGCTTGAGCTGGATTCAATCAGACTTGTAGCCTAGGCCTCCTCCCCTTTCTGCCATCACCAACTGTGCAAAAGAGCAGGTGCTCAAGGAAGAGGTGATTTCTAGAAGCGCTGACATAAGAGATGACATTTTAAATGTCTTGGTTGAAAAGTATGCAGTTCATTCTCACTAGATGTAAAGAACATCCCTGAAGTTGCCAACACAAAGGGACACAAGAAGGGCTCTGGGAGGTGAACAAACATATTTCAGTGGTAACTTTACACCCTCAATGTGCAAATGGCTGAGTTGTCACACTTCGAACCTGACTATCTGGCAATAGAGGGAATCCACAGAATAATCTGAGAGATTCACGTTAGAACCACAGATATTCCTAAAATTCTTTTAAGATTATATTTGATGTTGTGGATTTGGGGACTTTGAAGATTTAGATAATTGTAATTTTTAATTTTTTTAAATCCTTTGTTTTATTTATGTAATTAGATATTGTTCAAATGTTATATTCAAAAGAAAAATTATAAAGAAATTAAGAAAAATTGTTTTCCGTTAGGTTTATAGTCATATTTTTAAAATCCTTACCTATTGCTCTAAATGCATACGTCGTTTCCTAAAATTCAGCTTGAAGTTTCCTTTTCTATGACACCAGCAATAAAGCCCAGTGCATTTCCTGTGCAATTAAATCATCTTGAAAAGAGTTTAAAACATGATACAAAAATGAAAGCAAAATTGTCTTTTATAGCTCATGAGTATATCGTGAACGCTCCCTGTGTTTACGAGCAGCAAAGGTATAAATAGTGTAGCACTGCCAGGTTCCCAAGAAGTCATTTTTATTTGAGACATTTAATGTCTACCTCAAAAACAGAGTTTTTATAATGGAAGAAATGCTTTTTGCTACCAGGAAACCTAACGAATATTCTCATCGCAAGCATAGCATGCTGTATCCTTCCTGAAGTCAGTGTGTTTCATTGGATCATTTTAATGTGCTCTGACTGAAGAAGGTCAATATCACTCTTCACATGAAGGGTGGTTCAAGTGATGCCTGATGTCTAAGCATCATTTGTAATACAAATGATGGCGAGTCTGTGGCTCAATGGCCACTGATTTATTTTGAATTTATGGTGCATTGCAGCCGTTTGAAGTAACCTACTTTACATCAATTCATGGGGAATAAGAGTTCTGTTTGTCGGGGGTTTTATTTCTTGAAGTCAGAGAGGAAAATATGGACATTTCAAAAGCGAAAAAAAAGGAGTAAGTCTGCAATAAAGTAGGATTAGGTCAGAAGTCTACCAATTGTAGGTTACAGGTCTCATACATCATGCAGTTCACTGTGCCTTATCATAGGGAACCATGAGGGTGTTTCTAAGTGAAAGATGTGGCCCTGCTGGTTTTGCATTATATTCAAACATAAATTTAACATGCAGTTTTTACTGTTTTTTAACACTGTTTCTTAATATATCTTTATCATTAAATATTTCAGAGTAAGTAAAATATTATAAATTTTAGGTAATGGAGATTGCCGTATATTTAAATACACACCAACATTAGGATAAAATTAAATTCTCAAATAACACTTATCAAGTATAAATATGCTATGATTGGTTCTATAAGAAAAAAGAGAAGCAGAATGCATTCATTTTCCCTTCAAGGAGATTACCGTCTACTTGAGATAAGATTTTGGTAGAAGAATATATTTTAATGCATGGTTTTAATAAGAATTCAAGGCAACAGGTAGTGAGATTTATTCCCTATGAACAATAAGAGATTTATTCCCATGTCTGACAATAGATGGTGTCAGTACTTGGAGGCAGAGACCCAAGCTCCAAGACAGACCCTCATAGACATGGTGGAGATGAAGTTGGATCTTTAAGGAAGAACAAAATATAAGCAGGAACTACATGCACATAAAACATGGTGGAAGCAAAAGAACAAGAAGAGTTGCTAGAGGGTGGATATTAAGTCAGATGGTTTATCTGGGAGCAGAGGTTTCATAAGTACGAAATAAGAGAAGATAGAGTAGGCTTGGGTGAAAGGTCTTTAAATGCCCACCAAAAACAAAACTCTTCCAAAGTAATTTCAAACATAATATGAAAATTCCTAACTATAGGTTAGGAACTATTCCACTAAGGTCCATCGAAGGGTGAGTTCCTGTAATGAACAAAGTTCCTCCTCAGTCTTCTGCTCAGGCATCACTTCAAGGCTGGCTTGGTCCAGGAGGCTCAGGTGGTCTCTCCCTGGGCTATAAACTGCTGCAGATGCTGGAACCATTGCAGTTAGATCCCTTCCAAACAGCAGTCTGGGAAGACATCTCTTTAGGACTCTCAGAAAAGAACTTTTGACCAGCCTCGTCAGACCTCACTGCCTAGTTCTGTGTGGAAATTGAGACCATTTAGTTCCTTATCTCTGTCTAGCCTTTACTACCAAACATAAATCTTCTTGATCTCCTCCATATGCTGACGAGTGTTTCTCCACTGATTCCTAATCCCGGATTGATATCCCTCCCAATCCTTCCTGCGGAGCATTCTGGAACTGTTTTTAGGTATCTACTCCATTATCTATTTCATCCTCTAGTCTCTACATCCTCAGCCTCTTTCACTGAATAAGCCCTCTGGCTCCTTTTCCTAAGCAAGCCCTGGTTTCTTCTCTGACTCCACTTCCCCTCAAGTGGAGACTGCGTGTCATCCCACAGTATTTCACAGTGTTTCAGCAGTGCTCCCCGCCCACCCCAAGATGCAGTATCTGTGGTTGTGATGGAGGCACAATTGCAGATGTGGTGGGGGCAGCAAATGAAGCACAAAGTACATTACAGGTCAGCATCAAATAGGATGTACAACTCATTTCACCTCCTCCGTCTAGTGCTCTCCGCGTCGGCTCTCTTCTTTGAAGGAGTTTTGATTCATACCTAAAAGCTTAGAGGATGATAATAATAATAATAAAGAGGCTGCTTGTTATCCCATGAAATCATTGACAAATTAAAATTTAAGTTTTATGAAAAATTAAAATGCCAGTGTGTGGCTGATGGCATTATGGAGAAAGAGGAATTTCTGAACAGTTTATTGGAGTTCTCAGAAGTGATTATTGCTTAGTAATGGGCCTTTTAAACTAATCAATGCAATCTCTAAAACCCCTTTCCTCTTGTAACATCATTAAATAATTTTATTACTAACAAAGTGTTGCATTCCTCTATTGTTCTGGCTGGGATAAAGGGAGCTGACTTTTCGAGTAACTGGGTAAATGAAATGGGACTTTTCCTGGTTTCTCTAAGCCAGTGGTCTGCTGTCAAGAGACTGGACTTCTCTGGGGTGACTTGGCCTCTTCACCTTGACCCTAGACTCATCCCTGTCACAAGCCTTCCCAGATCTCTAAACCAGTGTTCCTGGCCTGGGAGAACAGCAGAATTGACCAATATTTTAGCTATGGTTCTGTTTCTATCCTGCCAGCTCATGTACCAGCCCTACTAATGGACCAGTTCCTTGCTGCTTTAATGGTTTAATATCCCAGCTTGTGTCTCATAGTCAATGCTCTAAACTAGAGTGCACACAAAGAGCTCATGGATTGCAAAAACTAGTAATGCTTTGCCTCTACCGTATGAGATAATGATCAGCATTCTCATATTTCAATTCATTATTTATGAGATTTATATCAAATTATACCCTCCAAGAGCTCTAGGCTGTGCATTCCCCTAGTGCTTTATCAGATGTTGCACTTGAAAAAAACAGTGAGTTCACAACCATTCCAGGACAGATTTCTGGCCTAAGCTCTTGTGCTCAGCACACCTACCGCCTTTGACTTGGGAGGTTCCAGGTTTTGATTTGGAGAATCACGTTAGCAGTCTAGGTCACACCATCACAAGAATGAAATCTTTCTGCCAAGGAATGTATTTTAAATTTATCCACCAACTATGGAACTGTATTATAAGATTTTCAAAGATAGTCCACAATTTACTAGCAAAAATATAATTATTGGGCCTGGCCTGGTGGCATAGTGGTTAAGTCTGGCGCGCTCCACTTCTGCGGCCCGGGTTCTGAGGTTCAGATCCCAGACATAGACCTACGTTGCTCGTCAAGCCGTGCTGTGGCAGCATCCCACATAAAATAGAGGAAGATTGGCACGGACATTAGCTTGGGGCTACTCTTCCTCAAGCAAAAGAAAAAAAAGGGAGAGTGGCAACAGATGTTAGCTCAGAGCAGATCTTCCTCACCAAAAAAAATATATATATATATGTATATATATATATATATAAAATTGTTGAAAGTGTATGTGCGAACAATTGAGAAATGCAACTATAAATTGGAGCTGAGTAAGGAAGATAAGTAAACTGAAAAATAAAGTTAGGGCGTTACATATCTCAGAGTACTTAATCTTCAATCTTCTTAATATTTCCTGAGTTGGTGGGTTATAGGCAAGTTGTGGGTTTGTCCCCTGGAGGTTAAAGTAGTTCTTGCCTAATGTCTTCTGTGTTCTCCAAGTAAGTAGTTTGGGAAGGTCATGTGCTGAATTAATGCAGAATGAGAGGAGAGAGGCTTTTAACTTTTAAAAGATTTGGAAAAAAATTAAAGTAGCCGTTGCATATAATTTGAGTGGACTAAGATAGCTGAGCAGCTTGGACATAGGCACCCCTCAAGAAGATAGGTGATCATGAATTTCAATTAATAACTATTTCTTACTAGACCTTAAGGGAGTAAATAGTAGTCAACATCAGCTGAGTTACAGCAGCTCTAATGAGTAACTGGTGACATATTGTCAGAAATCTGAGTAGGGCAGCTTGCTATTGGCAACAGGACAAAGAACGCATTCAAGCTGGATTATTATCACATTTGCAAAATGAGGTGAGTCGACAATAGGAAGACCTTTTGCTTTGAAAATTTTCCCAAATTCATCAAATTGGTGGATTAAATTATTTCCCAAACATTAGCACCACTTTGCCTATTAGATCTGATGCCAGATACCTGACTTCTTTAGCAATACTTTTCAAAGGCAGAAGGGTAGTGCCAGTCAAAATGGATATCTTATCCTACCAAAAATACAGTGGCTGAAAGAATTACTCGGGGCTATGTCCTCATTCAGATTCTCCTTCCTCATCTTCTTCTTTGTCCCTGTGGGTTTTTATTGTTTTATTTTTTATTATTTTTAAAGTTTTATTTTATTGTGTTAAGAACACTTAAGAGAACACTACCCTCTTAACAAAATTTTAAATGTATAATGCAGTAGTGTTAACTATAGGTACAATGTTGCAGCTGATCTCTAGAATTTATTCATCTTGCTTAACTGAAACTTATGCTTTTTGATTAGTAACACCTCATTTCCCCCTCCTCCCAGCCCCTGGCAACCATTATTCCACTCTTGATTCTGTGAATTGGGCTATTTTAGATACCTCATATTAGTGGAGTCATTTAGTATTTGTCCTTCTGTGACTGGTTTATTTCACTTGGCATAATGTCCTCAAGGTTCATCTATGTTGTCTCATATTGCAGAATTTCCTTCTTTTTTTAAGGCTGAATAATACTCCATTGTATGGATATGACCCATTTTTTTTTTTTATCCATTCACTCATCAATGGACATTTAGGTTGTTTCTGGATCTTTACTGTTGTAAATAGTGCTGAAATGTACATAGGAATGCTAATCTTTGAGATTCTGATTTTAATTCTTTTGGATAAATACTTAGAAATGGGATTGCTGAATCATACAGTAGTTCCATTTTTAGTATTTTGAGCAACCTCCATACTATTTTCCATAGTGGCTGCTCCATTTTGCATTGCCACGGGCAGTGTACAGGGTTCCAATTTCTCCATATCTTGCCAACACTTGTTGTCTTTCGTTTTTTTGAGAATAGCCTTGTTGACAGGTGTGAGGTGCTATCTCGTCGTGATTTTGATGCGCTTTTCCCTGATGACTAGCAATGCTGAACGTCTTTTCATATGGCATTTCTATGTCTTCTTTGAAAGACTTATGAGTGGAGAAATGTCTTGTAAAAAACCAGCCCTTGCTTTCATGGACCATGTAGATTTTTAAAGGTAGAGTGACCTATATGTTTCTCACAATTATCCTCCTGGAATTCTTTTTAATCTTATTTACCATCTCAAAATCCTGACATAGGCCGAATCTCTGCCCCTGTTTCTAAATTATAGACTCTGTTTCTACATCCATCCTACCCTTTGCTGGCATTTCAAGTTATTGCTTGCCGCTGGTTTTGTGTTTTTATCTTACTGAGTGTCTATAGCTGGCAGTGGTATTGACCCACACTGTGACCTTGCTTCAGAGGAAGAAAATGCTGTGATCTCAAAGCTTAACCCCAGGAGAGTTAACCTTTAGGTGCAAAAGAATCACTTGAGGATACGGATCGTTTATAAGAGCAGATTTCTTTCTCCTTTCCCTGAAGATCCTAATGCAATAGGCTTAGAATGTAGCCCTTTCTACCGTGGAGCACATTGAGAAACCTTACCTAGTGTGTTTGCAAATGTGGTGCGAGGAGCAACGATCTTGTCATAGCCATGCTGGACAACTGCCAGAGCCTTCTCCTTCTTTGCTTGTGGTTCTGGGTTAGTCCTAGGATCAATGAGCTTGCTGAGGTTTCACGTAGATGCTTATTAAAAATGGGGCAAAAGGGGCAAGACAGGTGGTACAGCAGTTAAGTTCACACACTACTTCAGGGTCCCAGGGTTCACCAGTTAGGATCCCGGGTGCAGACCTATGCACCGCTTGTCAAGCCATGCTGTGGCAGGCATCCCACATGTAAAGTGGAGGAAGATGGGCATGGATGTTAGCTCAGGGCCAGCGTTCCTCAGCAAAAAGAGGAGGATTGGCGGCAGATGTTGGCTCAGGGCTAATCTTCCTCAGGAAAAAAAGGGGGTGGGGCAAAAAAAGTCCATAGATACAGTGAAGGGTGGGTTCTTCTTCCTCAGAAGAAAATGAAGGGTAAATTGTCCTAAGGATGGCATGCTAATGCAGTCACTGTCCTCAGCTATTGCCATCCTGTCCACTCATTTGTAGAGCTCTTCTTTCAAGAAGGAAGAACCTCAAGAAAACCCCCAGGGGTCCCTGAGGCCAATGGGTAGCTAAGAGCAGTAACTTTATTCTATTGAGTAGTTGGTTCACAGCTGACTTTAGGACATAGAGGAAAGAAGTGCCTCTTCAGTGCTCACTTTGCTGCCAGCCAGTCCTCCAGTGTCCCCAGATGTCAACCTAGGAGGGCAAGTGAGCACTTACTGTGGAAGTGGGGAAGTGGAAGGAGTGTTCTGTGGAAAGAGGGGTCCAAGACAGGGAAAAATATCCTAAAGAAAGTTGATGGAAATGGAAAGGTTCAAAACAATCAAGCATCTACAGAGAATATCATGATCTAAAAGATAATCTCAACTGGGAGAAACACAATATGAATGGTTTATGGAAAAATAACTATTACTTGTCAATGTGAACTTCTATGGTGATCATTTAGGCCATGCAAAAAGTAAGAAAGGAGAATGAATGATATCCTTGAGCTGCATCTTCATCAATATCTTCATCAATGGTTGAACTATATTTGGTAGATTCCATTTTCTTCAGCATATTGTTTTTTTCCTCTCTATATAAATCTTTGCAAGCTAACTTCGGTTAATTTTCCTATTTTAGATTTGTTTTGTCATTAAGACTGTACTTATCAGATGTTTAAGAAAAGATCTTTCCACCTACAAGAAATCACGTGTCTGTAAATTATTAAACAAGTAGATGATTCAATGCACAGAAATTATTCTGACAGCGAAGAAACCATCCTTTCAGAGCTTAATACTTAGAACCCTAGGCTGCCGAAGGAGCATTGCTTGACGTACCAGAGGAAAAACACATATGAATACCAGTTATTCACTGGACTCACCATGCTGTTTCACCAAATAATTAGTAACATTGTGGTAAAAAGAGAAATTTAGGAGGCAGGCACTACAGAGAAGGAAGTTAGAATAAGGAACCAGGACAAGGCAAACTTTGTCAATTACTTACCTCTAAACTGAAATATAGTTTTTCTTCCTTGATTTTTGAAAACACCAGAATTGTATTGACAAAACATGTAAGTTGTCGTTTAGTTTCATTTGTCTTTAAGCTTCATTTAGGCAATTTACTATCTCTAAACTAGAGAAACATGCTAAGAGAAAAGGAGACAAGATTATAATCTCGCATGACAAGCTCTGCATTTTACTCTAGAAGCCCCAAAGAAGTCTTTTCTCCCATTTCATTGGCTCTGATTAGTTTAGTTGTAATCATCCCCATACAGTACTGGCAAGAAGGATGCATTTGCTGTTGCTGGCTTAGAGTCTGAAACTATTCATCTGGGGTTAGAATGGATTTTGGAGAGTTCATCACAGCGTCCATTGTAATGATAACAGTGACAGTGGGGATGAAGGTTAATTGCCCTAGAAATGGATACAAAAGTTGTTAGATTTCAAGTTAAGACTTAAATCCACAAATATAATAATAAAGAAACCCTATACATAAGCAACAAAGTAGAAATTTTATGGGTTAGTCACCATACCCACAAGGAATGACACAAAATAATTCACATTCTAGTAAGAGAGACAGATGTATCAGAATCAAAGTAATACATGCCATAAGACAAAATTGTACCAATTATGATACATGCACAAGTAAAGAAGCAAATGTTTCTTCCTGGGAGATGAAGTATACATAGAGGTTACATTTAAGACAAATTTTGGAATTTATATAGATGTGTGCTATGTTGGCCAGGAAGGCATTCCAGGCAGAGAGAATTAGAAGGAATGCACTAGAATAGGAAGTTTAATTCTCTTTTGTTCATTCTGTATCCTCAGTGTGTAGAACTATGTCTAAAACACAGTAGGCACTCAGTATCTCTAAGATGTTTTAAAAGAACAACATCCACAAAGATAATAGATCATGAAAGAATGTAAAAAGCAAAGTGGAAAATTGTGAAGTTGACAGGTAACATGATGAATGAGCCATATTTCATTTTTAAGTATTTAGGCTTTATTCTGATGCTGACAGTCAGTCAATTAAGGGTTGTAAGAAGAAAAACCATGATCAATAATATGCTTTTTGAAAGATCACTCTGGTCATCTATTTGTGTCCAGTAAAAGGGGGTGTGAACTTCAAGTAAGGAAACTGAACAAGGTTGAAAAGAAGGAAATGGCCTCAAAGTACATTTGGGAACTAGCATTGGCAGTACTTGGTAATTAATTTGATGTCAGATATGAAATGACAGAGAGTAATCTAAGATGATGTCTAGCTTTCTGGCTTGATTGAATGGATAGTGATGTCACTAAATGACATCAGGAATACAGGAGCAGAACAAGGTTTTTTTCAGAGGCTTGAATGAAACGATATTTGTGATTCAAATGATTTTGAAGCGTCAGTGATGGATACAGCTGAAAATGCTAGAAAGGGCTTGTTTGTCCTGTTCTATAAGCATTAAAGAGTTCTACTCTGGAATTTTGGATTTGGGATCCCTCTAGTAGTTAAAGTCTAAAGAAAGCTTAAAGAGTAGGATGAGAAGATGGTTTCACATTTAACGTTGAGCCAAGCAAAAGCAGATGTAAGCCAGTGGATCATTACTATTGTTATCTTCATCAAGAGCGTCCTTAAGAGTACCGCAGTTTAATTCTAGCCATATTGGCATTCCTCATGGGCTCTACCCCCATGCATCTGAATCTAGCAGAAAATTGTTTTAGTTTTCCTTCAAAGAATATTGACAGAGTACACAGCAGAATAATTAAAGATTTTATGGATGAAGATGTCCTTATAGTCTGATTTTTTCCCCAAAGTCAAGCAGGCAATATTTAGTGTTCTTCATGTTTAAAATGAATGACAGTTCGCTACCAAGAAATACACATACATACAGATAGTGACATAGTAATATGAAAGAAAGGCTCTAAAAATTGTCACTATTTAAGCAGAAATTCCTACAGCTATTAGGCTATCTTATAAAGTTATTGTTGGGCTCTACATTTGAATAAATCAATTATTAAATAGCATTACAGACATATAACAATGAAATTATCATTTAACTCAAAGATTCAAAATATATCTGTAACAAAATAAAACAATATATTCATAATTTTTTTTTTCTGATTATAAAAATTATACAAGGGGCCGGTCCCATGGCTGAGTGGTTAAGTTCTCACGCTCTGGTTCTGCTGCCTAGGGTTTTGCCGGTTCTCGGATCCCGATTACAGGCATGGCACTGCTCATGAGACCAGGCTGAGGCGATATCCCACATAGCATAACCAGAAGGACTGACAACTAGAATACACTACTATGTACTGGGGGGCTTCTGGGAGAAGAAGAAGGGTAAAATAAGGAAGATTGGCAACAGATGTTAGCTCGGGTGCTAATCTTTAAAAAAAAATTAGACAACATTTCCCTAATCGTTTTCTAACTCTTTATTCTAATGAGTTAACACTAGATTGTATCTTCCTATTCCCTGATCCCCACCACATCTCTAGATCTTTGATCTGACCCCCTTCCAGCTGGCTAAATGGAAGAACAAAATCCTGTAAGAGAAGAGCATGGAAATAAGACATCATGAGCAAGAGGGTCAAGGTGCCTGGTTCACATATTTTAAAAGTAGATGATATCTGATATCATCAGATAGGTTCAATCCATTCTCAGATGCTAACCAATCAGATTAGGAATTCTCTGTCTCTGGGCTTAGATTAGGCAATGGGTAGGTGGATTTGTATAACTGAAAAGGGTGGAAGCAGAGGTGATCTTTGTGTAGGAAGACAGAATGGAGTTTCTTTCTTTAAGAGTTGCAAAACCCTTTCCTGTGCATTACCTCATTTGATCTTCCAAAGATCCTGTGCAGTAGTCACTAGACCATAGACTGAAAACTCTGAATTACAAATGTGATGTGATTACTTTAAGTCGCTAATTTATAGAGTCACTTCTAGGTTTGACCATAAACCTTTCCTGATTTTTTTTTAAAAAGCATTACATCAGAGTGATTGTGCTGTGTGGTATATTACATACAGACTTCACTTTCTATCACACACAGCATGTCATCTTTTGTGTCGAATCTGTACATTTGACACATACAACCTGCAGGTAAACTTTTAAAGCCAGTATTTTGTGTAATTGCTATGGGGTATTTTATCTGATCAGTAGGTGAATTGACCGGGGTTAAGATTAAAATTCTCTTTTGTGTGTGTGTGAATTCTCTTCAAGCCCTTTATACTTAGCAAATTAAAACTAGACATACTCAGTTGAATATGAACAGGGTCACTAATGATTATCCAGTTTATATGTACAGAATGCATATTTGAAAATAATGTGTAAACCACTGTCCAGTAGGATGAGTTTTTAGAAGTATTTCCAGATCCGACAGATTTAACACATTTCTCAACTGTGATAATTATCCATCATTGTTGTGGTTCCATATGTACATTCCTGTCCCGCTATTTTAAAATAAGTCTGTACTTCACAGTTAACTGGTTCTTGGGCATCTCCTTATGAAAAATAAACACATCTACATTTGTCAGACGGCTTTAGGATAACATATTACTTTAATGAGTATTTTTTTTCATTTTTGAGTCTTCTTGTTGCCATTTTTAAAGCTGTCAGCTTTATCATATAATTTGATTTAAAAGATGTTCTTGGGTTAATCATCAATTTTTATCGTGACTCTTCTGGATGGGTTTTTTCCTATTTAAGAAATGACTTCTATATATTCTAAAACTAGGTATATTTTAATTTGTTGTGTGATGATTACTAGCTATGAATATGATGACAAGTATATACTTGGAACTTTATCCTTCTTCAGAATCATAAAACTAAGTAAACCTCCTATCGTAGTATTTATGATAGAGTGTAATGAATATCTGCTAGAGTGCCTAAATTAAAATCTATCCGTTTATCTATCTGTTTAATTATTTATCTACATACCTGCCTGTCCATCCGTAAAGATCCATTTTTCATATGAGATTATATTTTTAGAAACATTCATCATTAAAATACTACCCTGTTTTCTTATTCACTGAATAAAATTCACTTCATATTTATGGGAATTTTTCTTAATACCTCTTGACCATAATTATGGAATTATGAAATTATAAATTTCACTTATGTTTCATTGTTTCTCTACAAGTTATTAGACCAATAAAAAAAATCCAGACTCCAAAAACAGGGTACAATTTTTTTAAACAGATAGAAATAGACATCTCTCTAGAGACTTATGGGTTTAAGACACAACAGGAAATATTTTGTTGGATAAATCTGGGATAAATTCGGAGGAAAACATTTTAATTCAGAATGCTTTGAGGATCTTCCTCTGAGTGATAGTATGTTTTGGGGTAAATTACGCAAATATTGAAAACTGTCTTTTTGGCAGAATTATTTTAGGTCAGTTCTTATAAACTCTTTGTTTCTTCAGTTGTACTATTTACTAATATTAGCATGACATTAAATCCAGCATTTATGTTTTTCCAATGAGATTTGTGGATCAGAAATAGATGGTCTGTGTTCTCAGTGGTCATAGAGAAACTAAATATTATGTTTTTGTTAGAACCCTGGAATTTGTCCAATTCTGTGGATCACATTAATTTAAAAATCATAGGTTTTAGTAGCTAAGAAATACATAGACAATATAACTCTGCTATTCCAAGCACAAAACAATCCAGACCCAGGTTTTGTGAAACTCAACTAAGTCTAAACCTAAGACTTTTATTTATATTGCAGCCCAAAAATACTGTCTTTTCTAGAAGTAAATCTAGATTTTTGTTTGTTCCTGAAATATTATACCATTTGGAGGAAACTCTTTGAGGAAAAAATATAAAAGCATCTTACTTTTCAGATTTTACTAAACATACGACCTTGTGAATACATCTCTAGGCCCTTCCAGGGCCTTGCAAGGGACCCATGTAAGCACGGGGCTCAGGAGCTTAAGCTGCGTTGGTTTCACAGTCAATCTACATTTGGATATAGTAGAAAGATATGAAGCAAGAAGCAGATTGGTTAATGGCTTCATTATCATCAGTTAAATATTTGGTCACATTGCACATGGGTTCTCCTGTTAAATATTAAACGAACTGTATTTTTAACCAGCTGGTTCTCAATACTTCCAATATTTAATTCCATTTGCAAAAAGTTCACGTGTCTTGACAATATGATCTTTATTGCAGGGATTACTGCAGAATGTCCTTGTGTTGGCAGGTAGAATATTTGAAACCTTTCTTGATCTTTACAGCCTTCATTTGGTGCAGCTTAATCAGGGTGAGTCCCAGGGGCACGGAACTGTTCATTGTTAAGTAATAAGTAAATAAGATTGAGTTTTTTCTTTTCCTGTATTGGAAACATTTGGGCCCTCTTATTGTCTGACAGTAGGTTTCTAACTCTTCATGTATGGGGGTTGATAGATTTACTACTTAAGTTCAACTTGCAGGATATACAATTGCTTTGTTATTTGTAATAGAACATAAAAAATCTCAATGCGCTTGTGATTCTCTCACTGGTAATCCGTATTATAACGATGCAAGAAATAGTGATTTACCTTAAACTGTTGCATCTGAGTCTCTTTATTCAATTCCTTTACTTCCGTTACCTTTGTTTGGCTACCATAAATTATTTTCTTTTTCTTTTTAACTAGTCATAATGATAACAAATCGTAGTATATAGTTTTATTTGAAGCATGGTATTCAATAAAAACGTACCATGAGTACCTGTGTGTATCAATGAATATTTGGCATTTGGCATTTCAAGTTAAACACTAACTGTTTCAAGTGAAAACACACATTCCTGGCAAGAAACAGAAGAAAATGCCTCATGCTGGGGCATAAGTCCTAGGAAATAACAATACCAAAATGCCCATGAAACTCTTGGCAGGGCTGTACATTTTCACGTGCTTCTCTACGTTTCCTTGGTGTCAAGCCTCTACACACGAATTCAGAGCATTTGCATGGTATGGGGGCATAGCTCCAATATTTACTCAAAGTCCTGAAGGTGGTCATTCCATGGGAGGAATAAGTAGGATGGGGCTTAGGCAATGTTGTGTTTGATCTTACCAGTTTGCTCACTATATCCTTTTAAGGGGCTTCTTTACTTCTTTGGGCCCCACCAGGCTACCATCATATGGGATGTATGGTGCACGTAAGCTCCAGTTGAATTGTTCTCTAATGTAAACTGCCTCAAGGGAAGTAAATGAAGAGGGTCTTTACCAATCGACTGTCTTTTATGAATTGTCTGTAACTGTGGAGTCAAACTTGCTCTGTCCTTTTGTTGTTGGGGAAATTCCACAAATTCCACAAATCGTGTGTTTTAAGCCAGAATGTCATGGATGAGTAAGGAGCCAGTCTCCTTGTACCGTGTCTTGGAATTCATCATGGGAAGCTTTCTTATTGAGTTGTTTCATTCTACCTTGAATATCCAAATGGAATGTCTCAAGATAAATTTATATTTACATTTCCTTTATTTTAGTATGTCTGTAGTTATGACTGTGAATTGGATGGAAGGTTTTATAAAATTTTGAGAAATTGTCTTTGTTTATGTATTATTTCTATGCATGCTTAAAATTAGCCAGTAACTTTGCAAAATGTCCACCAGAGACACATTCACTGTCAAGCAACCATTTCCAGAACTCAAATCTGTCTGGAGATTTTTTTCCGTGAATTTTTTCTCTGCTACAGATTTTTGTACAAGAAAAGAATAGAAATAGTGACTTCTTTCTGAAGTGACAATGGAACCTAAATACATAAATGATCTGATGACCACTGTCTTTCATAAATGAACTTAGGAAATTCAAAAAATAAATGAATGAATGAGCATAGGACCGCAAAATGATAAATGTTGAATTTAATCCTTATTTGAACTTATAATTCTATTATTTATACATCTGAGAATTATTTTCATGTTTTTAAGTATTTTTTTTTAAAGATTTTTTTTTTTTATTTTTTTCCTTTTTCTCCCTAAAGCCCCCTAGTACATAGTTGTATATTCTTCGTTGTGGGTCCTTCTAGTTGTGGCACGTGGGACCCTGCCTCAGCGTGGTTTGATGAGCAGTGCCATGTCCGCACCCAGGATTCGAACCAACGAAACACTGGGCCGCCTGCAGCAGAGCGCGCGAACTTAACCACTCGGCCACGGGGCCAGCCCCTGTTTTTAAGTATTTTTAATCCCTTTTTTCTTTATTTTCAAAAAGCATTGTGTATAAATCTAATTATTTTTCAATTTTCTTGGATGATAAGGCACTACATATTAAAGAATTATTGTGATTGAGCTTCAATATAATAATATTACAGCAGATTTGATCAAAATAAGATAATTATTAAACTAAAAGTAAATGTTTACTGGAAAGGTGTCTTTTAATGAAATGAATGGGCCTGCTGTGTATCTACAGATGAATATTCTTTATTGCTACCAAAGCAGGTACAAGTGTTAATCTCAATTATATTCCTTTTTTGTTTCGTTTTGTTCCTGTAGATGTAAGTACTGAGTGACTTGTTCACATAATAAAGTTATTTAACAATAGAAAGTACTTACGTTAGCAATATCGGTCAGTTCTTTGAACTTGCCAAAAATCACATAAGGATTTATCATCAAAAATTGCGATGATCTATTAGCTAACAATTCAATAAAGTCTTCCCTCAATTTATGAAAAGCAGAAAGTTGGAAACCATCTCATTTACAAAAGGATTATTTTTCAGTCAATAAATTTCTCAACTTCTGAGAAGTTTACCAAAAATGTTTCCCAAAACTTACCAAATGATAACTATACTGCTCTTTTATCATTTAGAGGCATATTTTTAATCCAATAAGTTCATAAATGGCAGGGAAATTAAAATATACACCTTTTTCAATATAGCACTTGTGATTAAAAGTTTTGCCGGTCTCATGCTTTCAGTATATATCTGTGAAAACGTTGGAGATGCAGACTTAACCCACTTCACTGTGTGGGAAAACGATGCCCTCTAACTTAATAAGCAAAGCCAGTCCCTGCTCTCAAACGAATCGGCTAAGTCAGATTTAATTTCAGTCAGAAAATGTCTGAATTGATTTTTAAGTTCAAATACACATTTTAATATGCATTTGAGGCTTATTGTAAAAGCAATGAAAATCAACTGTAGGATGCATCTGGTAAAAGTTAAATCAAAATTAAAATGATATTGATCTGATATATTTATGTAGTTTTGCAAGAAGCTTAAAAACAAGAACAAATCTATAGTCTATTTCTGATACATATTTTGAAATAATTCAGTGTAAGATGCACTTAAGACTATTATTTATTTATGAAGTAAGAATATGACAAAAGACAATATTATTTTAGTAAATATGTACCTGAAAGTGTTTTATGAGTCAGGTGTAAATATTCAGAAATTCTTCACTTTATTTTTATGAATTTAATGAAAGAGAAAAGTATATGCTGCTGAAATATAGTTGATCCAACAGCGACCTTACTATTTGTTCATGAGTTTAACATAAAAATTTGGTACCCTAGTAAACATTTCACTTAGAAAAGAATAAGCTTCAGAGATTTGAACTGCTCTGGCAGCTCAAAGGTACTTTTCTTTCCAATTGCCGACATGTCCTAAGAATGAGTAAACAGAGTGGCTGAAAACAGTTCATTTAAATTTTGAAACAATCATCTTTAACAAACATTAACTTTTACCAATGCTTTCTTTATATTGTTCTCATCAGACTCTCCCTCAAGAGCAGTGCATTTTATTTAGACTAGAAGAATTGAAGCCATTGAACAAAAAGTGCCATCACTTCTGTTACTCACACTACAATATATATGATTTCTGAATGCTTAAAAATAAGACCCCAAATACTTCATGTGTAAAGCCCGCATTACCTCCAACAGTAATATGCATAAGACAAAGGAAGTCAGGAGGCTTCATAGTGGGTTTGTTTGGGGGGTTTTTTGCCTTTATTAATCATTAAAAAGATCTAAGAAAACTCTCCAGTTGTCTCTTTGGTGCCTCGGTGGCTTTAACACCTCCGAGCAGTGGACTTTTAGGAAAGCAGAGGGAGGAAAGAAGAACCTAAGTGACACTTGGATTAGTGCGTATGGAAATTGTGGATTGAGATAATTGAATCCCCTAAAAGACCAACACCAGTATATCCTTTGGAAAGTTTCCGTTCTCTCCAAGGATAAGTACGCCTCAATTTGAAAACCACTTGTGTAGAGAAGTTCCAACTTGCTGAGTCACGCCACTGTTCTGTCTAGAATGTCTTCCCTCTTATCCACTAAGTCCCCCTGACTCCTGAGGCAACCTTAAGTGCTCCTTTCTCATAGCTGTCTTGAGACTTCTGTAATAACAATATCAGATTGCAGATTTCTCTAATTATTTTCTTATGTGTGTGAACCACCCTTACTTACTAAACTCTGCGTTCCTTTAGAGTAAGTTCCCCCCCGCCCCCGCCTTAAGGGTGGGGTAGGGTCTTTTTATCTCCAGCAACCAAGGAGGCACTTAAAATGTGTGGTACATATACAGTATGATTGAATAAATGAATTCCAGAACAAAGTACCAAGGCATAGGATCACCCAACATTATCAAGAAAGCTTAAAAAACACTTAGCCTAGCTGTTGTCAACAATCATTCGAGTGAACTGAATTCTTCTTTGACAGAAATAAAAACCCTGTCTTTTTCTGAGAGCCTTTTTAGATGTGAGTCCCTGCTTGTCTTTGAAAGTTATGTCTCTATGACTGCTCAAGCATAGGTGGATCAACTGACAGTTGGAGATATTCAGAGATATGTCCATGGTTGTAGAACCATGTCCATTTTTTTGCTATCTTACTAAACCACATTGCCATTTATTCTTCATTTCTCCATTTGAAACAGGAAACTGGTCATGTACTGCATAATTTGGGGAAGAGCACCCCCCTCACTACCTTCCCAACAGAGTGCTAAACATCTCATTTTTGGTGAGCAATTAATTAATGAAGTCAATTATTCTTATTAACTTAAATAGGAATGAGCTGTGTATGTTCCAGAAGGATGAGACTCACTTGCATCTGTGCTTTTCTAACATTCTTTCATAATCATGTTGTTTTTTAAATGATATAAATAAAATTATAATAAATGTGTCATGAGTGATGACTGTTAATGCTAAAATAGCAGAATCAACAGAAGGTAGAGAAGCTGATTTAGCACTTTACCTAATAATGAATCTGCAGATTGCATGTTTATTGTAGGAAACAATTTTTGACAAGTAATGTACTTTGATTTTTAAGAAATGTAAGCCTCTCCAGTAGGCACTATAGCAATTAAACTTAAAAATAATTTCAAAACCAGGCCAGAATTAGTCATGTAAGGAATTTATAATTTGACATATTTTAAATTGTAGCTTTTAGTTTTTAAGTATGTGAAATTGTCTATTGGAAAATCGTAGGATTAAAAAAATCATAAATATCTGACTAATCCTCAGTTCTTAAGTCCTTCTACAATATTCTTAATATGTAGTCACAGTCCCTTCTGCTTCAGCACTTTAAGGGCAAGTAAGTAATTTAAGAATGTCTTTCCTATACAAAATCAACCTTTGGTAACTTCTGTCCAGTCTAATAACTCTCTCAATTGAAAGTTTTCCAAATAATGAAAGGGAGCTATTATGTTTTTCCTAAGTCATCTTTATCCAAAATAAATATATACATTTTCTTCAACCAGTCCTCATATAACACTGTATCAAGTGTTCCTGTGTGAAAGAACTCTCCTCTGCAGATAGCCTACTTCTATTTCTCTAGCCCAGAGGATTTCAGTGGAAGCTTAATGGAATTTGGGATTGGACAAAATATTGTGCTGTGGGTCTCGCACACTGCAAGAGGTTTAGCATCTCTGATCCCATCCACCAAATACTAATAGTGCTCCAAATTCCTGTGCGGACAGATGTGTTCTCTAACATTGCCAAACGTCCCCTATGAAGAACAATTTTACCTCGGTTAAGAAGCTCTGATGAGCAAAGAACTTGAATAGACCTTTTTCCAAAGACATACAAATGGCCAACAAGTACATGAAAAGGTGTTCAACATCACTAATCATAAGGGAAATGCTAATCAAAACTGCAATGAAATATGACCTACATTATCGGAGCTTGTTTTTTTTAATTGTTTATATTTAAGTGATAGAGAACTTGTGACTCCAAGTCAAACATAAAAATGTTGACCTGGGTGGGATCTGCCAATCTTCATCAGCAGACCCCTAGAACGCTTCCTATAATCTTTTAATATTAATCTTTACCATTCTCCTACTAGACCTATTTGCCCTGAATTCAACCCATATTTTCCATGTTGTATGGTAGAATTTCATTAGAGATAGGGTATAATGTCTCGAAAAAGACCAGTGAGCTATTTTCTGTTATTTCTTTGGCCTAAAAGCACAGAAAGAAATGAGTTTAGCTTTAGTTGATAAACATCCTGAGTTCTATTGATCACAGCTTCCTATTCTAGGTTTTCTTAAAAAATCCTTTAATAATATATTCTAATTTGTTGCTATAAACCTTCAGAATTTATGTCAAACCCCTTAATCTATGAAAAACATATTTTTGTTTGTTTCTGAGGAATGGGTTTGTATTTCCCTGACTCTACTTTTCTCTAACATCTCTCTGTTCTTCCTACCTCATCTTAACACATTGATTGAATTCCCTTATCAGCATCTATCAGTGCTTAGAGATATTCCTTACTTCTCCATAAAAAAATCTTACTTTTCTGAGATGTGACTCTCCTGCCTTTCAAGCATCTCGGGTGCTGCGCATCCCCTTGTCCTCTTCCTTCTCTAGGTCACTCTTCATGACTAGTTCTAATTCCCTCAGCTGTATTATCATCTTCTCTTGGGATTCCATTTCTTCTCCAAAAATCCACAATTGCCGTCTATTTTAGTCATCTTAACCTTATTTTGTATTTGTCTAATTTCTTGCTTTTCTGTATCAAAGGATTAATGTACTTCTCATCTTTTGGTTTTGGTTTGAACTCACATGTCCGGACATTTACAGTTACTCCTTTACTTTTGTATTATTTTGTTATTTATATAATATATATATTTATAATATATATTAGGTTATATATATTATAAATATATTAAATATATATAATATATATTAAATTAAATATATAATATATTAAATTATATAAAATTATAAATATATATTAAATTAAATTTAAAATATATTATTTATAATATTTTGTATTATTTTATATTATTTCCTACATTCTGTCTAGCACTTTTAAAAATCCTTTTAAAACCAAAATATATTGCAGATACCATCCTCTTTTCCTTATGTATTGCTACCAGCTTTCTTCTGAAAACCAGTGTTCACTGCTCACATGTTCAGCCACTCCTCCTTCCATGGGTCTTTGTTGTAGGTGCTGTTGCCCCAGGGGGCATGTGGTAGTCTTTGGAACTTGTTGATTCCTCATTCAGAAAGATAAGAATGGGGTACACCATTTATTTGTTCAAGAGTGGGTTTTATTCATTCGTTCATTTATTTATTTGAGACCTGCTTTGTGAACACCAGTATAGCTGGATTGACTCATAGAGGTTCTAGATGATGCCAAAGGATATAAAATTTATCTTGACTTTTTTGATAATATCGTCTCCTGGATTAATAGCAACGTTATATAGATTAGAACATATATGTCCCATGATTAATAATACAATGAGATTTCAGAGACCATTCTTAACCTTTCTTAAAATTTTATTGTGAATTAATGTGTATGTAAATGTAAAGATAGTGTTTTATGAAGAGGTTAAATATAAGCCAAATACAAAGGCAGGCATATCTAGACAATGTCATATATTTTATCTAAACCCCCATGAACATCAGGACACCAGTAAACCCTTGTCAAGTTCTCATTTGATTTATGAATGCACACAGTACAATAAATTTATGATTGCCACTTATGTCAGAAAACCTATAAAACAGCTATTAAACAAAATACCCAATTCTTCAAGTATATTTGAATAACAGCTTTTCAGTTAGACATATGACGATGGTACCTTCAGGCATCACATTCTCATGAAAACATACAGAGGCATTTTATCACTTTGTAAGACTGAGGAAATCCTTTCTCAGTAGTCCCCCGAAAACTTTACCCTATATAAATTGCCCCAAAATGCTCATGTTCAAATAAGTATCTGGTAATAGGAATGGTGCCATCATGATGGGCTTATAGTACTTATGATTCACTCCCCAAGAGTTAGACCTGGGGCCTCACAGATGAGGTTAGGTATAAAACAAAACCAGGATTCAGTTAGGAGGAAGGAAGGAAGGGGGCATGGCTCTTGGTTAGAGCCCAAGCTCAGTTTCTGCAAAACAGTCTTACTGTTACCATCTTCCTAAAAATTATTCCAAAGAGCAGGGAATATAAAGTATAAATTTTGTGTAATGTATATTAAATGTAAATTTTTATTTTTAAAAATGAACATCCTACATGTAAAAGAGATTTAATCATTCCTTCCAGGAAAAATGACACTTCACAGGAGTGTACATAGCTACCATAGGCAGTTATGGCAGAGTGCTTGAGCAGTCCTTAATACTGGGATTTTACTCATCAGTTTCCTTATGTATGAAATGGGAATTAAGTAATAGTACCAACTCTTAGCGTGATTGTAAGGATTAAATGTGATTTTATATGTAAAGAGTTTAGAAGCATGCCAAGTCCTCAAGAAATGTTATTTTTATTATAATATAGTCATTGTGCCAGCCTTAAATGAGTGAGAATGTCTTCCCTGGTTAAGAATAATGTAACCTACAAACACCGAGGAAGGGCCTGGCTTCTGTCCTTGGGCATGAGGGTTAGAATTATCACTGTCAAACTCTTTGATTTGTATTAAAAGATTTTGATAGGATGTCGATTTCTCCACTTTCCCATCCCATCCCTCATACAAATAGGATGATCCTCCCTTTTGAACAGCTTGAATGATGCCAGGTTGGAGCAATCTGAATGAACATAGAAATGGAAGGAGTTCACGTAGAGAGAGGAAAAGATAAGGAAATATAAAAATAACTATCTTCTCATTAAAGTAAAATTCAAGAACTTTTCTCATAACCAGGCCAATGGCAGAACAGGCATTGAGATACTTGAAGAAAGAAAAATTTTTAATATAGAAGGTATGGAAAATGAGCTCCAGCTGTATAGGTGTATTTTAAAATAGCATTTAGTACCTCATTAAAGTTTGGTAGCTTCATCGGAATGGTGAGAAGTCTCTCTGGGTAGTTGATATACCTGCAGAGACCTGAGTATGAGAAAAATAAATCAATTATATATAAAAGGGCAGAACATTCCAAACAGAGGGAACAGCAAATGTGAAGAGGAGCTTGTAGAGCATCTCATCCCCGTACCCTCTCACACCCTGTCATGCCCCAAGTACACCTACCATGTTAACTGACCCCTTTCTTGATTTCTACAACTACTCAACCACTCATTCACAACCCTCGTTTGCCATCTTATACACTTAAAATACTAATTAAATGTTGAGTGAATATACTGTGAATGTCGTCAGCTGACAGAAAGATTCATCTTTTGTAGAGCTACACAAGCTCTAAATCAAACTGGGGCAGTGATCATTGAGCATCATGCTAACTGAAGATGATTTACCTGGGTACCATTTGTATCTCCATCCTTCGTAAAAGCAAATGCAGTGGCTGCTTCCTAATTACCAGGGACTCTCCCTTTCTGTTTTTTCCCTGACCTTAAATGAAAGGAGATCACATGGAGAGAGAACCAGGTGGATTTTCAATCCCAACTTCAGTGCAGGGATAAACCTCAGGCAAACAAGTAGTTAATGCAGAAGCTCACTCCCTCTGTCCAAATTAAACAGCAACAGTTTTCTAACTCAGAAAATCTCTTTGAAAAATCTTTCAAATTTAGAAAGCCTCTGTTAGTAAGAAAAATACTATGGTAGTAAACTCAGATAAATTTCTATAATTGCAAACAACTTTCTCCCAGTCCCGCACTAGTGCTTTTTATCATTTGATTTGACAGGATATCACATATACAAATTTGAAATAAAGCAAATGAAAAATAAATTATAGCAGTTTATCATTTCTTCTGTTAGGGTTTATGCTATGCATAAAACTTTTGTATAGCTCAAATTGATAGTCAATTCCAATTCATGGTTTTAGATTGATCAAATATATTTTATGAACTGTTCATTACATAACATACTCTCCAAATTTTCTCACAGCATTTATCATGTACTCATGCAATATACAAAAGAAATAAAAGCAAGCACTAAACTAAAGAGTTCACATAAACATAACAGAATAGCAATACACTAAAGACTAGAGCAGTTCCTATATATGTAGGTCATATGTTTTTAAAATATTTAATATTAAAATATTAAAATATTTAACAAGAAAATCATCTATTTATAACTATATGCAAAACTCAAAATTAGCACTAGGAGAGAGATAGTATAGTAGTCATATTCAGAGTCCCCAAGACCACTCCTAGGTTTGATGATTTTCTGGACAAATTCACAGGACTCAACAATGTATTTTTCATGGCTATGATTTGTTACAGTTGAAGGATGCAGAACAAAATCAGGAAAGGGAAAAGCACATGGGATGAAGTGCAGAGGAAACCAGGTGCAGACTTCCAAGATCCTCTCCCAATGGAGTCACAAAGGATGGACTTAATTCTTCCAACTAGTTGTGACAACACATGTGAATGTTGTCTACCGGGAAGCTCATCAGAGATCCAGTGCTTAAGGTTTCTATTGGGTTACTGTCTCATAGGCGGTCTCTGTCTAGCCTGTATCAAAATTCCAGCCTCCCACAAGGAAAGCAGATGTTCAGCATAAACCAAATTGTTTGTAAAACAGTTTAGACACAGTGAGCCACTCTCATCAGGTAGGGAATGGTGGGAACACTTCTGAAATCCAAATTCCCAAACACCAGCCAAGAGCCAGCTTTGCAAGCCGGCCTTGCTAAGGATCACAGTCTCAGCCCTGCTGTGTCATCTCTTTTCTGCACGGTAGTTAAAAGTACAAGTGTGTAATCAGATGACCCTAGGCTCCTATCCACATTCTACCACTTAGATAGATGTGACCTTGAACAAGTTACCTAAACACTTTGCATGCCTAAGTTTTATCAACTGTTACATAGCTTATTAATTAGACAATCACATCATTGGATTGCCATGAAAATCGTATGCAATAATGCATGTACAATTATTAGCACACCAGCTGCAAAGAGAACTCAATAAATTTTGATTAATAATAATAGTGTATGTGGCAACTACCTTCTCAGAGCTTAGAATGGACTGTATGAACAAGACTGAAATGAAATAGAGATTAAATAAGTGTTTTGTTTGTGTGTGTGTGTGTTACCCACGTAGTTGCAACAGTGATTCTGAAAATGGGCAAGCACTCTCTGTAATTTATAAGAACCCACAAGAGCTTCCTTGCCAAAATAAGTGTTCTTTTGCTAAGTGTTATGGAGCCGCAACCGTAAAAGACAGAAGTAGCTGACAGAAGTAGCTTTCAGAAGACAAAGTAGCTGAAATATGGGGAACAATATTGTGATCCTTCCACTGCTCTCTGATGAAGCCTTCCTTTACAACCTCATAACTAGCGTGAAAATGACTATTATACTTGACACTAAAAATTTGGAGAAGGGTTGGAAAACTGGATCAGAAGAAATTAGTGGGTACATCAGGCTGATTTAAGTACAGTCTGATACTTTTGTGAAATAACACATTATTATTCTTGCACACTTTTTTTTAACTGCTTGACAAGCAAATAGAACAAATCATTTTGATGAACAATACCTTTGCTCTACTTAGATATGGGCTCAGATACAACTCCCGGCCAGTAGAAAATTTGCTTTTTTGACATAACTAATGATTAAACATCATGATTACTTGAAAAACACATGCTGAATAAAGACTTCTGGAATGATTGAATTAATAAATAGGTGAATGCGTGACCTCAAAGTATACTTAGGCCTAAGATTCATGAACAAGAGACACCTGTGAGGCTAGTTTATGTTTAACAAAAATCACGTGTGATGAGAATTCGTTTGTTTTCTTGAAACTTCATCTTTCTTGTTCATACAATAAACCAAGCTGCCCACAGGTTGGAGAGAGGTATTGGATGGTGGTGTGTTTTACATCTAATGTTAGATGCCTCCTCAAGCTAATATTAATCATTTAGAGATTCTTTACAAAATAAGTACATTTTATTCTATAGCATAATTTTAATTTTTATTCACAGCTGTTACAAAGTAGAAATATTTTATAAGCATTTGGTATTCAGGGGTTAGGAGCTTTGATTATTTCTAAATGACTCACTTGTAAAGTATGTCTTTTTTTGGCTAGAAAAAGATTATAGATGAATTATGTAAATATATCCCTTTCAGGATATCATTTAACTAAAATACATAATTTAAAATAAAATAATTCATTAAAATTAGAGCTCTCATTGCATCTTGACAGATGCCACTGTAGAAATTATCAAAGCCTCCTCAAAAAGAAAAAATGACAACATATCTAAATGTTTTCTTTAGTGGCTACCCTTAATTAATCACAGTAACGAAAAAAAGTCTTGATGTGGTTATCTCAACATAGAGATAGAATTTTTTGCTATATATTGCAAATTAAGTTGTGATTCATAGCCTATGTTCAAATTTAAATGTACACCATCTAGGCAAACACATTTATAGAATTTAGTAATCACTTAGCTCATTTGTTAGTTATCCAGGCACCACATAGAAAATGGTATATGTAAGGTCAATGATACCGAGAAGAGATCGTTAATAGTCCAAGTAATTAATAAATGCCTTTGAATTCATTGTGATAGTCTAGTATTTATCAAAGCATCCATCACAGCTCTTCAAATAACTTGCTGATTCTTTCTTCTGGACTATAATACATTGAGGATTATAGTTGTGTTTTTATTATTTTCATCTTTGGCGGCCATCAACCAGCTTTATACTAGGAGCTCAGGAAATATTGCCTTGAACTGACGTGACATAAGCTGAATTGAATTGGGAAGCAATTTTGAGAAAAGGAATCCACACCTAACTTCAGTAATTAATACAAGTCAGTTTATTCTGACTCTCCCTTTCTCACAAAGGCTATTTGAATTTAGCTATATGCTTTCTAATAAAAATTCTCATTTCCTAAATCACATATATATTATATATAAAGCTATATTATATATTATATATATACATATATACACATATATATACGTAATTTCTTCAGGTGAGTTTTACCATACTAAGGACAGAACTCTATTCTTTCATACCATCTTCTACAATTTTCGTTGATTTTTTCCTCTAACCCTTTTGTTTTTATAGAGCTATTTTTCATATGGCTCTTTTTAGTTTTATTTTGTTTGGTATTAAATGCAAAATGTGGTATTCTGTTTTTGAGTTTTCTTTTCTAAATTTATATATTACCAATATCCTTTCAAACGAATTTGTGCAGTAATATTAAATACTATTAGGCCAAGGTTTTATTTCAAACTTATAAAGAGTAAAAATAATAAGTAGTCATATGAAAGAATAAGGCTGTATTGATAAGTAAATCTCAATGTATTTTAAATACTATCTATCTAGAAATTCCCAAGTGCAGTGCAACAGCACGTAGCAAATTTTAAAATTACAATATAAACTAAAATTAATTTTATTTTTTTGGCTAAATTTTGGACTGAGAACACTGACCAAATGTAATATTTTTTTCTCAAAGCAATGTCCCTAGTTTCAGATGAAATATAATTTTAAGTTGAGGAAATGTCAAAGCAAACCATTTACGCATTGACAGGTCTCATAAGATAATATGGATTTTCCTTGAATCTAAGATACCCTCAGTCGTTAAGTTGCACCATTGTTTGATGTACCACTAAAGAAAAAAATGCTGCCCATTAAAATAAGACACGGCACTTTCTTAGGCTTTTATTTTGTAATTACCAAAAGAGCTTTTTTAGGCATAGGTAAGCATAGATTATTTTAATCACTCCTGAATATTTTATACATACACACACACATACATTTATGTCAGAAAATGTAGGTTAAATAAATTGAGTAAGGCATTCCTAAACCTTCTTCCTATTTAGTGTCTGGCTTTCCTAAATTACTTTTTGAGTCAGAGTCCTTAGTGTTCGTGTTTCACCATAAGATTGTTCTCTGTGCCGATGAGGCAGCAAATCTGAATAGATATCCACCATTTTCTCTGGTAATTCCATCTAAACTACTGGACACATTCTGTAAGTTTTGCTGGTACTTTCTTGACTTTGCCAGAATGTGTCAACAGAAGATTTTTCAGATAAAAATCAGGATTCATATCATATTCCTTTTCAAATGGTCTTGAAATGGTTTGATTGAAACGTGAGGTATCACCATTGTCCAGCCAAGCCACAGAAATAACCAAATTCCAGCATGCTTAGGTCATGATAGCTACATTACTACCATGACTGCCACCTGATGCACAGGGATTGTTGAGACCATCAAGGGTAAGACATCCTTATTTCTAATAAGATATGAAAACAACGGATGTCTTCGAATCGAAGAAATATGGTATTAAAGAAAAATCACAGTGGTGTATAATAGAAAAAAAATGAGCTCTAATTAAGGGCATATATGTGTGTGCTCACACACACACATTATTCTAGAAAACAAAATTCTAACACAGACAAGTCATTTTAATCCCTAGATTTTTGTTACATAAATTTACCTGCATTTGTTAAGATATTTAGACATTTTAGCTATGTCCCATTGAAAACCTCTCCTATCAAAAGTTGAATGATTACGGTCATAACAAACTATATGTTAAACACTTTTAATTTATTATTTTATGTGATTTCATATATCTGATTAAAGATAACCCGTCAAACTGATGGGGAAGTATTGAAAAGTCCTCATTATATTCCATGCAAACTGATATTTTTCTCTGAACGTTAAAACGTGCTTTCTCAACTTTCAAAATGAACAGATGTTAAAAATAAATAATAAATGCCCCAGCCACTGAATGTTTCTTGCTCTCCTCTCCGCCTCAGGTCCCGTAAGCAGTGTTTTGGTGAATAGGTATGGGAGCCGGCCGGTGGTGATCACAGGAGGTCTGCTGTGCTGTTTGGGGATGGTCTCCGCCTCTTTTAGCACCAACGTGGTAGAGCTCTACCTCACCGTGGGATTCATCGGAGGTGAGCGAGGTTTCGTTTTCAGCTTTTTCTCTTCTTAACATTCTGCAGTTGACAAAGCTCTGTAAGAAACACGAACGACAGAAAATTTTTTTTTGTTTTCTTTGAATTAACTTGTTATATCGGATGTTATCTTAAAGTATTTGCATCTAGTGCATTGAAATACCAGCTATAGAATGGCCAGTCCGACTCATTTCAGGAAACGGACAAAACGAGTTATCAAACAAGTGTATTGCCGTCATATAAAGGTCAAAATAACCCAGCTTTGTTTGTTTTTACTGTTTTAATCTTTACTCTTCAGCCAGTTAAGATGGTACTGTGGACACAGACTTTCTGGCATAGATAGCTTCATTGTTTTTTAATTTATTTTTTGTTACTTATTACCATTTAGAGTATCCGAATTATCACTCATAATTAACTCATAGGTTAAAAATGATGCCAAAAAAGTTTCTGGGTGCACTGTTTTCACTTTAACAATAGAATTGTTGTCTGTGCTCTGATCAGCGGTCGAGCTCTGTGTCAGTGTCCCTTCTTTTCCTTCTTAAAGGATTCCAACAGTTGGAAAGCCCTGTAAGACACATTTGCCACTAAACACAAATGTGTTTAAATGACATCCTGTCACTTGATCATAGTTGTTAGACTCAAACTGACCTGAATATGTACATTTGAAAACACTATTTTGTTAGCCTCAACAATAAATTGCGTTAAACAAATCTACACTCAAAGTTTTAAAAAAATTAGACTTCAGGATATAAAGAAATTGAATCTTTTCCTTATGTCCACAGATAAAAAGGTAAATATATTTCTCTTTTTGTAGTGATTTTAGATCAGTGTAAACTTGCACCTATGTTTCATTTGATGAAAAAAAAATTAAATGTATTAAAACCTTATCACAGTAACAGTGATGTTAAAATTTTTCTCTTGACGACTCTTCCTTTTTGATTGGGTAAAACACCTTTTCACGTTGTAGATGAGAATCTTTTTATATCTAAGAATTGTCATAGTGGAGAGAGTGCTCTTTGCTTTGTGCCGAAATACTATGTATTGCATTTGGCCATAGAAGTCAGACTGGGCCTGCAAGTAGATGTATTAGGAAAAGATGATTTTGATCTGACTGTGCCACAAATGTCAACAGCGTTACGTATTACTCTGACTTCGATTCCATTCCTTTGGGTCTTGAAGGCTTTGGTGCTTCTAGAGTCAACCATTATATATGTTTTATAGCAGGGCTTTATTTCCGGTAATCATCAACCAATACTTCTCTGCTCTCTGAAATCAGACAGGTCTAGTTGCTAAACCCGACTCAGCACGTATAAGCCATGTGATCATGAGTAACTTAACCTTCTTATCCCTCAGTCTCTTTGTCTTCAAAATGGGGAAAATGATAACTCTTTGGGAGCTGTTGGAAGGATTGATGTAAAAAGTAAATATGTAGTACTTTACAGAGTGCCCAGCCTTTTATTACTTTTAAATAAATATTAGCAAATAATAATAGTCACAATGCTGTTTATATAACATGTTACAGTTCTAGAACTTACTTGATTTGGGCAAAACGCTTTTTTTGTGGTTGAAGGAATTGGAGCTCAAGAAGTCTGTTTGGTCCAGGGGTATACATAGGCAAGTAGTTGAAATAGGTTCAGGTCTTTGGATTTCAAATCTCACTTTTTTTTTCTTCTTTTTTGCCATACCAGAATAGGAAATAGATGGCCACTATCTCCTAAAGAGAATTTGGTTTAGCATCTGAAGGCAGAATTCCAGGTGACAGAATAGGGGTTGGGGAGGCAGCAGCATAAAATAAAGAAATTTGAACTTTGACACACAGTTCCTGGGTTTTAACTTAGGTTCCTCCGCTTAGAATCCACGTGGCCATAGGCTGGTAGTTTTCTTACCGACAGGTTGTATCTAGCTATGCTTGTTCTGCATCTCTCACAGGTGTGGCTGAGGTAGAATCAGAATGCTCCCCTGTGCCTTTCCGCAGCATCTTTTTGTTCCTTCAGGTCAACTTTTAGGGACCCTCCTACTCATGGAAAAACCTTTCTATTAAAGGTTTGGAATGAGTATTTTGTACACGGAACTGAGTGTCCCGGAATCTAAATACTTAACGACTTTGCTATACTGTGTCATTTACATCAATTAGTAAATGCAGAGGAATTCTTGCTTCTATAGCCCCTAAAATAATATAGAATAATACCAAGGCTAAGGGGGAAAGAGAGGTAGTTTACATAAATCAATTTTATGTACTTCTCAAACAAACATTCACTACTATTGCTAAATAGTCCTTTGGCTAGCTCTAAGAAGGAATTCATTTCTCAAAGGTGATTCTCAACACTGCCGAGGAGTTCCCTAGACAGTAGGAACTTTTGACTTATATAAACAATCAGCTTTAATCCAAGAATTAAGAATATATTTCAAGCAAAAAAAAATTTATTTTTTTAGTTAGCATACGTGTGCCTCTGTATTTATGAAATAGGGAATGTGAGGGATACATACCATGAAATTAACGGCATGAATTTATTACTCTTTTTTATTATTTGCATGGTTTTGAAAGAAATATCTTTGAGGGTTTGTTAGGTTGTTTATAAATGATAACCTGTTTAGTCTTTTCACATTTCTTCAACTCTGAAAAGGAAGTATTCACATTTTAAATGCATTCTTGCCCACAAGAAAGAAATCTATTCTGTATATGTGTATATAGGTATAGAGAGTTTAATTTATCTGTGGAAGTAATTGTAATTAAGAACTAATAATTTTGTCCTAGTTTTAGCCTGTTCTGATTATTGAAACATCAGTAGAAGTTCTTGGCTTTATTTTTGTGCTTTAAAATGAAAGGAATATGAAGCTGTCATACATATCCTATCCAGTTATGAGAACCTTTCTGTTTATCTGGAATTCTATTGATATTTACAGTTATCAAAAATTACTGCCTGCCCTTGCATTTTCAGTTCTGCCTTCCCCACTTGAATGTACGTTTTGAATAGTAATTGCTTTTGTGACTGGCATAATGTGTTTGTGTTTTTTGTCCTTTTCTTTTGTTTTTTTAGGTATAGGTCTAGCCTTCAACCTGCAACCAGCTTTAACAATCATCGGCAAATACTTCTATAAGAAACGACCCATGGCGAACGGACTTGCCATGGCAGGAAGTCCTGTTTTCTTAAGTACCTTGGCTCCTTTCAATCAGTACCTTTTTAATACTTTTGGCTGGAAAGGAAGCTTCTTGATTTTGGGAGGTATATTGTTGAACTCCTGTGTGGCTGGGTCCCTCATGAGACCCGTTGGACCCAAACAAACTAACAAGGCTAAAAATAAGATTGGCATAAAAGCAGATGAAGCAGAGGCTAAGAAAAGCCATAAGAAGTCACTAAGCGAAAAAATTAATAAGTATTTAGACTTCTCTCTTTTTAAGCATAGAGGATTTCTGATATATTTATCCGGAAATGTCATTATGTTCCTAGGGTTTTTTGCTCCCATTATATTCTTGGCTCCGTATGCTAAAGACAAGGGGATTGATGAGTATTCTGCAGCGTTCTTGCTGTCTATTATGGCTTTTGTTGATATGTTTGCTAGGCCTTCTGTAGGATTAATAGCAAACTCCAGATTTATCCGACCCCGAATCCAGTACTTCTTCAGTTTTGCGATCATGTTCACTGGAGTATGTCATCTCTTGTGCCCACTGGCAGAGGACTACACAAGCCTGGTGTTATACGCTATATTTTTTGGCCTTGGATTTGGGAGTGTTAGCAGTGTCCTCTTTGAAACTCTCATGGACCTTGTTGGTGCTCAAAGGTTTTCCAGTGCCGTGGGACTTGTCACAATCGTGGAGTGTTGCCCGGTTCTTCTTGGCCCTCCTCTTGCCGGTAAGAATATTTCTCATCAAAGGAAAGCAAAAAGCATAAATTAATATCCATTAGCTGAGACTTTCTTTGTCGTGTATAACATAGTTTGTAATAATAAATACGAATAGCCTAAAAGACTGTGGATATGTTAACTTTAGGTTTTTTATGTATTTTTAAATTCATAATTTGGCAATTTTGGACCTAAATTTGTTTCAGAGCCTGGACCTGTGAACATATGAATTTAGGTTAGGCTGATAATTAGTAGCATAATTTTTAAGCTTTTACCCATATCCAGTTGTTTTGTGTTTTTAAAAACGTATCAGAAAAATAAAATGCCACTTTTTCATTGGTAAGCAGATTTCTCTTCTGCTTGTATTAAAATGAGTCAAAAGTTTAAAATAATGTTCTTAAAAGGTCAGGATCTATTTTCTTATTGGAGTACATTGGTTATGTTAATTTGGAACTTGTTACACCCCAAAGGAAAGAATGCTTTTATATCACTGATAGGAATATAGGAATATGTGTGTATACATATATGTATATGGAACGCAGGAATGAAGGGAAATTCATTTAAGGTCATTTTTTGATCAAATACTTATATTCCATATGTATAGATTGTAAAGATTACCTTTAGATTTTAAGATCTGAGATATTTTTAATGATGCCTATAAAAAAAGCTGTGCGAAATTACCCAACCAGGAGACTAAGTAAAGGCAAATGTGTAATCATTTTTGAAGTTAAGACTTTGTTTAGTCTTAGACTTTAATGTTTTAAATATTAAACACTTTTTGCGAGCCAGTCTTTTCCAGTAACACCGTATGTTGTCTCGGTTAATACTAATCTTGGGCATTCACCTAGACCTGCGGCCTGCCCCCTGGTGGTCACAGTGACTGCGGGGGGGGGGGGGGGGGGGGGCCAACATAAATGTTTCCATGTGTTTTAGTCGTGACCTTTCACCTTTTGCTTCTTGGCTTGGTCAGGAATGAGCCGTGTAGTTGTTGACTTTTTCTGTCCACCAGGAGGCTGGTATCGAGCACGGATGTTTTGGGTGGTATATCTCTCAACATGAATATACCATGGCACCAAAACAATTTTCAAAGAGTGAAAGCCAGCAGACCTTATTTATCAGCCAACTGATTTTTTTGTATAAGACAAATACAATTGGCCTGTCTTTTCACACAGATTTAGTTTTATCAAATGGGTTTGGGAAGCCTATTCATTGGCAATAAAATTTTTAGTATCAGCAGAGAAAATTGTTTTTCACTGCTATGGTGGGATGAAAAAAAATCAAGTCAGGTCAACAGACACAGTGGGTGGGCTCAAAGGATGAAAATGAGGGAATCTGATTTACCCACTCCTACCTGTGCTGAGAACCTGTATTATTAACATTTACATCAATTTCAGGAGCCTTGAGTGTTTATTGTGTTATTATTGCCAAACCATTGTACCAGTGGTGGCCATGGTAGTAATTGATTTGGGGCTCCTTGTTGAAGCTCGCAGACCACAGCCATAATAGATCCATGTTTTTGTTCTGTTTCTGCCTGTTGCTACCCCTGGTTCTCCTTGACTGTTAGATGGTTTCTCCCCTATAGCATCAGGTCACTGCTGGACTGCTGTCTGGCACAAGTAGGCACTCAGCAAGTACTTCTGAATGAATGAGTGTCATAGTTACTTCTTACACAGTTGCTGCTGCTGCTTCTCTGGTTAGTAGAGCAGTGAATGGTAGGGAGAGCGTGATTTTATTTCTGTTTTTTTAACCCAAACTTTCCCTGCAGCCCTCACAAAGAGCTGAATGAAGCGTTAGTTCTGGAAATCATATCTGGATTCTTGATGGTGCTAAAAACTTCCCAAAACATTTAGAAAGAATGTTGAGATGGCAGCCCAAAGTGATACTAACTCTGATGGGGCCGTAGACTGAATGTTTCCATATTTGGAAATGTAACAATCGTTGTATGAATAGAAATACTTGACTACAGTTAGAATGGAAAATTAAATTATGCAATTTTTATTATGTTTATGTATATGTCATACTTACTCAAATGAGCCTTTCCACCATTTACCTAATTAAAACAGGAAGCTTTGTTTAAATAATTTCACAAGTAACTAAATTTAATACTGAGCCACTGACTAGATTGCGGTCAGAATGCTAAAAATTCTGACTAAACAAACAGGTCTATATCAGAATCATCTGGAATATGCATATGATAAGTAATACAGATTTGTATACACTAAAGTTTGCTGATACTAATTATTAGGAATTAGGTACCTGCATAAGCAAGAGGCAAAACTAAGTATCAACTGAAACATTTTTCAAAGTCAATAAACCTTCAGATTATATGGCACCAGGCTAGTTTTTAAATGTCTCAATAATCAAATGGAACAAATACTTTCTTCCTGATTAGTTTGGCCTTAGTAATTTAGATTCAGGTAAAGAAAAAACTGTGATTAGCCCAAAAAATGAGATGACACTTAACCAAGAGCTTTGGTTAAGCCCGTTTGCAGAGTAGTTAAGAATATGAGATTCAGACAGACCTTAGTTAGAGTCCAGATTCTGCCACTCTCTGGCCATGTAATGGTGGTCAAAGTACTCCCTAGTGCTCTTGCAAGGATTAAATGAGACCTTACAGATAAAGTGTTTAACCTAGTACTGGGCACAGAGAAAACATTTAGTAAATATTATGCCCTGCCAGGAACCTTATAAAAGCCTTTGGGTCCTTTCCTAATGAATGTAATTTTTCCCTCTTTGTTGAAAAGATTGGAAGCATAGAAAGATAAAGCAATCTCAATGTGTATGCTATAAATAAATTGATAAATATATCTATCTCTACACATACAGAGATCAAAAATGTACCTCACACATGTATATATTTATGAATATATACACAAACACATATATATCTACTTTGTCTTGGTTGTACATTTTTATTGAATTTCAATAAATTTGACACACTGGTAATGTAGTGCTGTATGTGCCTATGCATGCCTTTACTATGCATATATAAAAGTCATGATCTAGAATATTATTTTCTTTGTTAAAGTCTCATTTAATATTAAATAAGAAATAGGTATGCACTTTGGGGAAGAGTTTATTTGAAAATGCTATCATTTTATGGCTGTTTTATTATGCTATCTTACAAGGTATTCTTTGTCTCTTAGGTAAATTGGTGGATGAAACTGGACAATATAAATACATGTACATAGCCTGTGGCGCCATTGTGTTCCTATCCAGTGTGTGGCTGCTCATTGGTAACGCTATAAACTATCGATTGCTTGCAAAGGAAAAGAAGTTGGCAGAAGCAGAGAAGAAGATACATAAGCCTGAGTCCACAGAATCTGAACCCTTGAGCAAACCTAACCATTCCGATGTTAATGTCCAAAGCGCGAGAACAGAGGATCATCCCTCAGAAAGAGAAACGAATATTTAACAAGAACCGCATCTCTGATTTCAGTGTTTATGACTCTCCTAGGAGTATTTCTTTTTTTCAAAATATTGGAAAGGTTTTTAAGTGAAATTTGGAGTCATAATTAAGGATGGAGATGAGCTTTTCCTCAATGGCAAATTTCAAATGTTTGTGTTTTTTAAAACTTATTTGGGCAGTTAACTGTTGAGATGATGCATGCAAAGCATCCACGCAATGGATTTATTTCCATACATGACTCTGGTTGTGGTGGTTAAAATAATTTTAAAGTCTTCCAGTGATTTCCAGTCTTGGTTATGGGGACTGAATCCCAAATGCCTGGTTTAAGTAGTTAGAAGGAGTGTGTTTAATCGTGTAGGAATATCCTTTCCACATTTCATTTGATATTAAAGTATGAAATGGAATTGAGGGAAAATGAATTTTCGCCTCATGCACCCACCCACCCACATGCACACAGTCTCACAAACTTACGCACATGCACACAGAGTATCTGGAGAACAAAAGTTCCAAAAAATATTATCACCCTACTTTTTTTTTTTACTTAAAAAAACATCCATGGGGAAAAAAAGAAATGTATTATATCTGCCTTCTATTTTACAGCGTGGATTTTAAAGATAAGAACATGGGTGAAAATGAGGGTGACCTTAATTTGAAAATGCAACTAACTGCTGTAAAAAAAAGTGTTTGCATTTATAAAATAAATTTTAAAAGAACACTCCATTTTATACCATTATTTGATTTGATTCATCCGTGTACATGATTTCTTTGAGAGCGGCCATTAGTACCTGGTGCTAGAGAATAGAACTCTCAAATAATTTTCAAAATTCTGACCTAATATGTAAATCAAATTAGAAGCCTAAACAACTGCTAGCAGTGGCCTATGTCCATAGATTTTAAAAGGATTTTAGTTAGTAATCCAGAAAGTAATAACCAAGGACTTCTTTTAACCAGAACTCAATCCAGACTCACTGTCCTAGCGAGACATCAAAGTGGAGTCCAACGGAATCCTGGTTGACAGGTGTATAAATTGGCCGCATTCTGATTTCTCCCAGCACACAGCCATGATTGCAGGGTTACTGCTAAGCGTAATCCATTTGAATAAACTACAAATGGGAGGTGCTTATAATGAGACCTCCAAACTCTCTCCTTCCCTCCCTTCCCCAAAAAGCAAAAGCAAAAAACAGAAACCCAAACAGGCTTTGTACTCAGCCGCTGGAAATGCCTCATATTATAGGAATGGCAGCCCTTGAAAATTTCGCCCTGTACTGATTAGACTTCCTACTGCCTGTGAACAAAACTAAACCAAGAGAGTGTTGAAGAGGATTCTAGAATTGGAGGCTGTGTGTGACTTGGTATACCCTTGTGAAGTGCATGTACAGTTTATAACACGATAGCAGGAAGCTGGCCATACTGCAGCCCAGGTTAACTTAGCAGTTTCTCATTTTCATAACTGTGAAAAGATCTGGGAATCTGAATCACTCGCATACAGAGACATATGATAGCTCTGTGCAATCAGAACTATAAATACCCCTTCGAGTGATAAAGTACTTTTAAACAAGAAAAAAGATGTGCGTTATGGTTAAAGTTATAAATATTTACATCTATAGATCTGAAGTTTAAATTAAGTTCGTGATTAACAGAAAGCATTTTGTATTTGATGATTGACGTGATGTCACTCTTAAACTGTCAAAAGGAATTTGCCCTGCATTTTTTTTTTTATTGCAGTAGAAGCAGATGCTCTTCTTCTTTCCTGTAAGTTTGCACCTGGATACCAAGCTTTTGTGACAGTTAACATTGAGGATTTGATTTGTAAAATGTGTGCATTGTTTAAGCATGTGGCTCATAGTTAGTAAGCTATATACAATTCCATATTTCATTTAACATTCGCTTTTTGCATATGAAGAGGTATTTATATTTTTCAAATATAAGTAAAACGATATGTGCCAATACCATTGGTAAATAAATCAGGGAAGATGTGGCAGTATGTGGCTGTTTTTAATTTAGTTTCACCCAATCTTGAGTCTTGACTGAGCTATTTTTATATTATTAGCACTTTTGTATTCAACTCTGACTCGCCATAAGAAATGCGACATCATAAATTGTGTAGTAGCTCTCCAATCCTAAACATTTCCAAAAAAAGTGTCTTGAATTCTCTAAAGATATATATTTAAGCTAATATAGATATCAGACCCCCAGGGGGAAATAAACAGCAAAGTAAGGAGGGAGGGGTTTTAGGCCTAAGGCTGTATAGTCCCTTAATCACCTGCTGGTGAGACAGGCTGGTGGTGCCTTCCAGGGGCTCTCTCCATGAAAGGAGGTTTATTGACTTACTGATGAGTTTCTTGTTAAGTCAAAACCAGTTTCTATTTGTTCTATTGTACTTTGGTCACCTGCATCAACTTTGCATTTCTAATCCTGATTCTATCAAATTGTTAAAAAAGAGAGGGAAGTCGAATTGCGCTTTTGAAGCACATGGTCTGTAGACCCACGTGCCTGGCAGTCACTCGGCATCAAGTTACAAACAGGCACGCAAATTAAGTCCCAAACGTAAAGGTTGAAAATTAAATCGGAACACACTTGGAACAGGGACGTAACTCACATACAGGATTCGGATTTGTTCGAGGGTAAAATTAATTTTCCTACTTGTTCACTTTCCCCACTCCCTTGAACTTGTTGGAATATTTGTTGCTTTAACAGAATCTTTCAAAGATTGAAAAGAGAGTATCAGCCTAGAACATTCATTATTAAATAGTCACGTAAATGGAGGAAGAAACATAGTTGGCTTCTGTGTCTGCAACAATTCGTGCAAAATATACTTCTTCCCCTAAGGAAGGACAGGTTTTAGATGTTCAAGGTATCATCAAGCAAAGTCAGTACACCATTAACATCCTTTTTAGTCCCATTTAATCCCATTCTCCATTATGGAATTGTGCAGAAGGAAGCTTATTATAAACCAGAATGCCAAAATAATTCTTGCTCACTGGCTAGTTCAAGTACTTTTCTGTTTGTGATAACTGAGTATCCCTTATTTTTCACGCTTTAACCTTAAATATGCCTTCACTAATTTATGAATAGAATATTCAGTATAGACTTGTCCTGACCTATTCCCACCGTCTTTCCTGATCCTTTTTGGATCCAATCAGCACACATTTAAGAGGCAGTGGGTCAGACTCTAGGCTATTTTACATTGGAAAACATGATGTTTTCTTGATGTAAATCTACATGGTTCATAAGTTTCACTTCTTTAGTACCAGGTTCCAACCATGTCATCTCATGCCCCCCAACCCCCACTGGACGCTAGGAAATAAGTAAAATAATTAGGTTTGATATATTTGAATGTGCACTTTAAAATCTAGGTATTTTTTACTCATCCTTCTCTGGCTGCTTATGACAGTTGAGGATACAGAAAAACGACCACAAGCTGTGTGATATAAATGTAAGTTTTTATATTGATGTTATCAAATATAGAAATATCCTTAATCAGTTAGTTGAAACTTATTTTCCATCTAAAAATATCTTTTTTTAAACAAAAACACTCTCTTATGTATAATGTTGCAGACTTTTAATAAAACAAAATAAAAAATCACGATCATTAGGCTCAATGTAATAGGGAGAAAGGATGGAAAGTGGGAAGGGAACTAATATTTATTTGTCACACATTTTGCCTGCATAATACCTTTTAATAATCAAACCAAATCATGAGTAGAGGCTATTGGCCTGATATAATAGATGAGTGAAACAAACAAAAAAACAGACAAAGAAGTTTAGGAAATTACCCAAAGTTAAAAGGTAGTATGTGACAGAACCAGAACTAAAACTCAGGTTTGTCTAAAAGCAGAGAGAGCCCCTTAGGTGTTGCATGCTGTCCCCTAATAGAAGCTGTAGAAGCAAATGTAGATAAAATATAGATACAAAAAATTTAAACCCTGTATGGTAAGCCAATTAGCTTTAACTGTAATTTGTATTATAATTTATTTAGTGTTTATTAGGAATTGCATTTGCAATAATCTGAATATATAATTCTAAGTTGCCTGCCTTTCTAGCCAATGCAAATTATCCCAAATAATGGTAATGATTATATAATAGCTGTAATTGTTTTAATGTGACTTTTTTTCATAAAAATAATGACATATTTATATGACTCAGCGTAATATATTTTCCCTGAGGTTGGATTTAGAAGAAAAATGTTATTTTCTTTATGGATAAGTAATTCCCATATTGGTTGCTACTTGTTATGACTCGAAAATGAAAAGTACTTACTATGAAACATCTTATTCAGAATTATAGTGATTCCCATTTATAGGATTATCCCAAGCTACCCAAAAAATTTTTAAAAAGTTATGCGATACCAATGATTTGGCTTATCTATGCTGTATATATTTATTTTCATCATTCAATGCAACTGCCCCTGCCCCCAACTCATTTTTCACATTTCCCTGAACATCTATATTGTCATTCTCCTTTCTGTCTGTTGTTCTATAGAGAAAACAAGTGCCATTGCTTCTGTCCTCTCCATGTACTTTGGACATCCTTAGAGTATTGTTCTCCTTAGCTCTATTTCAGACAGTGTCTATTCAGACAGTGCACGTCTGATGTCTTACATCCTTCACACAGTCACCCATGCTGCATCTGGTTTTATTTATTTGTGATTTTCAGAAATGGCCATATTCCTGGAGCCAACAGTATATACTTTTGGCCACGATCACTCATCTTTACAATTAAGGGACTGTCAGCTTGGTTTCCTGGATAAGGAAGGTGTTTATATTCTAGAAAACTTTTAGTTAATATGAGTCTTCTTTATGCGTGATAAAAAATAATCAAGTAAGATTTTTAAGAATATAGAAAAATCGATCTTCCTAGTCTTGTCACTTACGTTTCTGGATGTTACTCATTTTCTTAAAGTGCCTCACAGCTTTGAGAAACAAAGCTTACCATCAGAGCATAACACCGTTACATATCATCCTGTAGACTCGCTCGTGAAGTGACATCACTGATACATCATACCAAGTAGATTTCTTACCACAACAGTTCACAATACCAAAAAGCGTCAAAATTATTGAGAGAAGAATTGAAATTACAATCTTTTCTTTACTCATGTCACTTTTTTCATGTTTGAGAAATGCATTTAAAAGCTGAGAGGCCCAATTATCAGTAATTAATTATAATGCTTGTATAATCAAAATCATAAACTATATTTATAATTAAAAAGTGAATAATTTGCTGAACTCACATCATTTTTGGTAGTTCTGATTTCTCTTCTTTTCTATCAATTGGTTGTATGCTGTAGATTTTAACTCTTACAGGGTCCTACCGTCTGGTTTAATTTATCCCTGAGCTAACATCTGTGTCCATCTTCCTCTACTTTATATGCGGGATGCCCACCACAGCATGGCTTGACAAGCAGTGCATAGGTCCACATCCGGGATCCAAACCAGTGAACCCTGGGCCGCCAAAGCAGAACGTGCAAACCTAACCGCTGTGCCACTGAGCCGGCCCCTATATGGGAATTGTTTTAGACCAAATTATTTCTCTCATCCCAGTTGCATGCTGCTTTACCTTCTCCCCCTCCTTTTTTTTCCTATAATTATTATTAAAAATTATTTTCCTTTCATTATTTTTCACAATGTCTGGGTCAGCTTCTTTAGCGTTTTTCATCTAATTATGGATGTTTTTGACAGAATTTTTGTTTCTTTCTTCGAGTTTAGTTAGACTTCCCCTATTTGCATGATCTCCATGTGTTTCAGTCTTCATATGTACTTGTTAACGAGGTGAGTAATGTTCAGGAATGTTTCAGTAAGCAATTATTCAGTGATCATAAGTTTGTTACCATTTCAACAAAACAAATTTTTCTTTCTTTGTTTTAAATCCAAATATGATGAAGTCAGCTAGAGAAGCTCTGAATGAAAATGCTGAGAGTCGGCATTCTGCTAGGGCCTGACTCGGTAGAAAGTACTGTTCAGATGCACCAAAGAATGGGATTCTTATCTCACATGAATTTTGGGCAGAAATTTTAAAACGTATTCTTCTGACTAAGCCCTTCATCCTGGGCTTGTTGTTTCACTTCCACATGCATCTAAAAAATGGTGTTAGGTTAGACCCAGTCTACAAAGCTTGTTGGCTAGAGTACAAATTTCTGATATACTGTGTAGTGGACTTTATTTTTCTAGCACATACTTTCTATTTCTAACTAAAGTATGAATATTTCTGAATTTAGTGGGAGAGGACATGTGAACTAAAGTGTTTCTTTTCTAAGCATTAAATGTAATTATATTTTGATTTGTATTGTATTCTCTTTTTGATATATTTATGTACCAAAAGATATATTTAATTAATTTGTTTCATCTTCTCAACCCTCTACATTAGGTTGATTAGATATCTACATTTTTACTGAATAAGACTAGATCAGGTTAAGGGCTTTGCCTAAAAATGTGTCTGTTCTTTGAGTAAATGCAGGGTTGGAAATAGAACCCAGGTCTTTTGACTCTTAACCCACTTTTTTCCCCATTGCACTACATAAGCCATCCTGTTTGTGACGGTGAACTTTATAGAGTGAAAACATGTTTTCCTGGAGACCTTTTTTCTAACCTTACTTCATAAATCCTTTATTTCCAAAATGAATGTGTTTCTCCTAACTGAATCATACTTTGCAAAATCACATTTGTAAATTTAATTTGAAGACTATTTGCTTATTCCCACAGCAAATAATTCTGAGTAAATTGGACATGATAACTAGTGAGACAAATGATTTTGCACAATATATGTTGCTATAGCAATATTTAAGTCCTTAAAAAAAATTCTCACCGATAATGTGTTTATAGAATCCATATGTCAATATTCTATTAATTCATTTTTTGGTTTATGTTCATAGTTTATTTTAGAAACATCATTCACTTTCCTGAAAGTATAGTGCCAGAGTACAGAACACACAATCCAAGTTTGCTAAATTAAGTCATGTAAAGAAACTATTGCCATTGTATAACCTTAAGGAGAAAACCTCGACAATATTTCTTGATCCAAGAGTCTAAGGATGAGTTAAAATTATTAGCATAAGATCTGCCTCAAAAAGTTCCTGCTTTTTAAATGGTCCTTTAAAATAGTTAACCCTAAAATCTTCAACAGGTGTCTGGCGACAGTAAAATTAGAGTTTCTTTTATCCTAGAGATCCCGTCTACCTCCATCCCCATCTTCTCTAGATAGATATTATTTCTAGATTTTTCCCTTTTGATTCCACTCCAGGAAAAAACATGACTTCTAAATAAAAGATTCGTGGTGAAGAGGAGAGTGCTTGCTATTAGGAATTTGCTCTGTAAAAGTGTAAAAAAAGTAATCTATACTCAGTATTCATTCGTTTGGTTCATCAAGTATATTTACCGTAAGAACATACTTAATAAAAGTTTTGATAAACTGGTGTGTCACAATAAAATCTTGCATGAAGAGGGCCCTAAACGCATTTGCAGTCACTGAGGTGTTCAGTTAGATTCAGCCAAACACAGCCACGTCCTAAGTTTGCAGTGCCCTCGTGATGGGGGGCAAGCCTTAGTAGCTGCGGTGGGCCCCTTTGTGAGGATGATAAAAATGAGATCGCACGCTACTTAGACACGAGTCAGGTACAGAAATTCTGTGTTAAAGATGGAAAAGCGGGATCTCTCCAAATATTGCTAAAATTTATATTTGATTTGAAGCTTTTTACTTAAAAGCACTTCCCTCCAGATATTTTAAACTAGTGTGTTTGCTATTTCCTAGGATGAAGAATTCCCCATTTTTTAGGAATTTTTGAAAACATTGTATGTATTACTTGTATTCCTTCAATGAATATTTCTTTCTTATCCCATTATTACATTTGGGCAAATATCAAAAGTAAGATGGTTGGGGTAAAAGTTATGCATAATGACATGTTACTAAAAAAGCGGATATAAGAATTCCTTAGCAGTAGCCACACCCACCTAGCTAACTTTTACGAGAATTCTTCAGGGACTGGATTTAGGGGTTAATCTGTAGAATTATTTTTTAAATATAAATTATATCTTAGGCTGTATTTTTATTTTTTTAAATGAAAAAAATCAAAATGTGGTTGATTTGTTTGTTCCATAAGCGTCTTAAAGACCACTGAACAAATTATGACGCTGTCACATGGTCTATCAACTACCATTACCGTGATTGTGAAATAAAGAGAAAGGTTGCTTTGCTCAACCCCAGAGATGATGCAGTCAGTTGTTTTTACGTGACCTAAATCACGGCTGTACGTATTTCATTTTTCAAAAAATCAGTAAGGCATAAAATAATTAATGAAAATGCCTGTCAAAGTTTAAAGATATTGGAATCCTTCTTCTTTTCGCCTTCTTACAGGTGAATGTACTTAAAGTGATTGTGATTTCATCTTGGAATATGTATTTATTTATGTAATTTTTGTGTATATAGTAGGTCTGAACTTGACATATAAAACATGGAAAAGAATTAACCAAAAATGAAAGAACTGGCTTTTTCATACAAATACATATTTTGTTTTTAACTACACATAATGTAGATTTATTTAAATCAGGAATATATTGTCAATCATTTTAAAAGTATGTTCAGTTTAATATGTTTCTGCTTCTTCATTTTCAAGCAAACTTGTTTGACTACTGAGTCGTTTCCCATTAACTTCCGTTTATACTGTCTCTGTTGTTGTTTCTAAGTTTCACTACATAACTAATTTGAAATCAAATGTTGAATTCCGCTGTGGGAGTATGTGTTTTGCCTGCAGTTTTTAATATATTTTGAAATTCATCTCTTTCTTACTAGACTGTGAGCTCCTTGTGAACAAGGACATTTATCTGAGTTATAAGAACAATTTTAATGTCTGGCAAAGTGCCAGGCACAGAATAACTCCTTTATTGAAATGAATTGATGGATCTAGATTATTAAATGAATACTACAGTATTCTATGAGGCAGGCTGAATGTATATTAGAAGAATTCTCTGGCTAATTTTCAAAGTAAGACTGAGTGTATATTAGAGGAATTCTCTGACTAATTTTCAACGAAAGATATAGAAAGCAAACACTTGTGGCATTTTCCTTATCTTAAAATTGATACTCTGTTTGGAAGATTTCATTTTTATTTTGTCAATGAACGTTCTATGCAAATACTGAAATATGCAGCAGCTAAACTTCATGGTACATATTAACTAGTTTTATTTTCTCTGCAAAATCAGAAATATTCTATATTAGGCTTTCTGGAAATAAATGTTGACAATCATTTTAGTGACCAAAGGTGCTACTTATTTTCCAATGTTACTTTGATCATAAGTGCTCCTGTATGCTGAGTTTTATTTTTTCTTTTTTTGAGGGGTCGGGGGAAGCAGTGCAAAAAATAGTTAGAATACCTTTTTTGTCTGAATTATGCAATTTAGCACTGCATATCTTCCTTTGTACTCTATTGTTATTGTATTTTAAATATTATTTCTTAATGCTCACTAATTTTTATTGCAGGGCTATGCTGTTTCTCAGAAAGTATATGCATATATATTTATATAATATGTAAGAAAGAAAACCTGTATTGCTTATTAAATTAAAATGAAAATGAAAAATAAATATTCATGTTAAATTTTTGAAATGAAATTTGCATTGCTTTTTCTTAAGGACCTTTGAATGCTATGCTACACTTGGCTGATCAAAACATAATTTCCAACAACAGCTCAATGTGCAGGCACTTCTTTTTTCTGAATGCACATAACTGATTAATGTCAATGGAAGTCAGACACAGCCAAAATACAAGCCATTCTTAAGGGCTGAAATGAAGATCTGCTGTCTTTTGGGTTTTAATAAGGGTACAGTTTAGTGGGTTTACACAGAGGGAACACAGACAGTTGAAAAAGAGAACATTACCTGCACCACGGATGTTCCCCTCAAACCCCTTCCCAGCCTACTCTCCCTCATTTAGCTTTTTTTTTTTTTTTAACAGACTTTGTTTTTTAGAGCAGTTTTAGGTTCACAGCAAAACTGAATAGAAGGTACAGAGATTTCTCATATACACTCTTTCCCACGCATGCTTAGCCTTCACTATTATCAACATCCTCCACAAGACTGGTACATTTGTTGCAGTTGATGACCTACAGTGACACGTCATTATCACCCAAAGCCCGTAGTTTACATAAGATTCATGCTTGGTGGTGTACATCCTACAGATTTGGAGATGTATCCACCTATATAGTATATCATACAGACTAGTTTCACTACCCTAAAAAATCCTCTCTGCCTCCCTCCCCTAATCCCTGGAAACCACTGATTTTTCACCATCTCCATAGTTTTGCTTTTTCCAGAATGTTATATATTTGGAATCATACAGTATGTAGTCTTTTTATTAAGGCTTCTTGCATTTGGTAATATGAACGTAGGGTTTCTCCATGTCTTTTCAAGGCTTGATGGCTCACTTTTTTTAGCAGTTGGTGATATTCCATTGCCTGGATGTACCATAGTTTGTTTATCCATTCACCTACTGAAGGACATCTTGGCTGCTTCCAAGTTTTAGCAATTAGGAAAAAACTGCTATAAACATCCACATGCAGGCTTTAATGTGGACTTAAGTTTTCAATTTCGTTGAGTAAATACCAAGGAGCATGATTACTGGATTGTACAGTAAGAGTATATTTTGTTCTGTAAGACACTGCCAAACCGTCTTCCAAAGTGGCTGTACCATTTGCATTCCCACCAGCAGTGAATGAGAGTTCCTGCTGCTCCACATCCTCATCAACATTTGGTGTTGTCAGTGTTTCAGATTTTGGCCATTCTATAGGTGCGTAGTGGTATCTTGCTTTAGTTTGCATTTCCTTGATATATGATGTGGAGCATCTTTTTATATGCTTATTTGCCATATGTATGTCTTCTTGGGTGACAGGCCTGTCAAGGTTTTTGGCCCATTATTTCATTGGGTTCTTGTTTTCTAACTGTTGGATTTTAAGAGTTCTTTGTATATTTTGAATAATAGTCCTTTATCACATAAGTCTTTTTCAAATATTTTCTCACAATCTGTGGTTTATCTTTTTATTCTCTTGACAATATCTTTTGCAAAGCAGAAATTTTTAATGTTAATGAAGTCCAGCTTGTCAGTTCTTTCTTTTATGGATCATACCTTTGGTGTTGTATCTAAAAAGTCATTGCCAAACACTAGGTCATCTAGATTTTCTCCTATGTTATCTTCTAGGAGTTTTATAGTTTTTCATTTTGCAGTCAGGTCTATGATCCATCTGAATTTATTTTTGCGGAAAGTGTAAGATCTATGTCTAGATTCCTTTTCTTTTTTTGCCTGTAGGTGTCCAATTGTTACAGCATCATTTGTTGAAAATCCTCTCTTTTCTCTGTATTGCCTTTGCTCCTTTGTCAAAGATCATTTGACTATTTATGTGGGTCTATTTCTGGACCCTATTTCTGATCCACTGATCTAGTTGTCTATTCTATTGCCAATACCACACTGTTTTGATTACTTTAGCTTTATAGTAAGTCTCAAAGTTGTCTAAAGTAAGTCTAAAATTCTCCATCTTCATTGTTCTCCTTCACGACTGTGTTGGCTCTTCTGGGACTTTTGCCTCTCCATATTAACTTTAGAATCAGTTTGTTAATATCCACAAAATAACTTGCTGGGATTTTGATTTGTATTGTTTTGAATCTATAGATCGAGTTAGGGAGAACTGACATCTTGACGATATTGAGTCTTCCCTACCATCAACATGGAATGTCTCTCCATTAATTTAACCCTTTTTTTATGTTGTTCCACAGTTTTGTTGTTTTCCTCCTAGATCTTGTACATACTTTGTTAGATCTATACCAGTTTTATTTTTGTAATTACTAATTTTGTAAGTACTAATATAAATGTTTTTTTTTTTTAAATTTCAAATTCCACTTGTTCATTACTGGTATATAAGAAAGTGATTGACTTTTGAATATTTAACCTTACATCCTACATCCTTGCTGTAATTTCTTATTAGTTCCAGGAGTGTTTTTGTCAATTCCTTTCAGATTTTCTATATAGATGAACACATCTGTGAACAAAGACAGTTTTCTCTCTTCCTTCCCAGTCTGTATACTTTTTATTTCCTTTTTTATGTCTTATTGTATTAGCTAGGACTTCCACTACAATGTTGAAAGGCACAGTGAGAGGGGACATCTATTCCTTGTTCCTGCTTTTAGTTGGGAAAGCTTTGAGATTCTCACCATTAAGTGTGATGTTAATTGTACATTTTTGTAGGTATTTATCAAGTTAGAAAGTTCCCCTCTATTCCTAGATTATTGGGAGTTTTTATCACGAATGGGTATTGGATTTTGTCAGATGCTTTTTCAGCATCTATTGATATGATCATGTGATTTTTTCTGCTTTAGCCTATTGATGTGTTGGATTACATTAATTGATTTTCAAATATTGAACCAGCTCTGCATACCTGGGATAAATCCCGCTTTATCATGGTAATAATTCTTTCTATACATTGTAGGATTTAACTTAATATTTTGTTGAGGAGTTTTGCAATTATGTTCATGAGATATATTGGTCTGCAGTTTTCTTTTCTTACCATGTCTTTGTTTGGTTTTGGTATTAGGATAGCATTGGCCTTCTAGAATGATTTGGAAGTATTCTCACTTTTTTATCTTCTGGGAGATATTTTAGAAGATTGGTGTAATTTCTCCTTCAGTGTTTGGTGGAATTCGTGAGCGAGCCCATCTAGGCCTGGTGCTTTCTGTTTTGAATGTTGTCAACTATTTATTCAATTTCTTTAACAGAAAAAGTCCTATTCAGATTGTTTTTTTCTTCTTGTGTGAGTTTTGGCAAATTCTATGTTTCAAAGAATTGGTCCATTTCATTTAGATTATCAAATGTTGGGGCATAGAGTTGTTCATAGTACTCCTTTATTATCCTTTTAATGTTCATGGGATCGCTATTGATGTTCACTCTTTCATTTCTGATACTAGTAATTTGTAGCCTCTCTCTTTTTTTTTTTTTTTTTGTAGGTAGCTTGGCTACAGGCTTATGAATTTTTATCAATCTTTTCAAAAAACTAGCTTTTGGTTTCATTGATTTTCTGTATTGATTTCCTGATTTCTGCTCTAACGTTGATGATTTCTTCTGCTTACTTTGGATTTAATTTGCTCTTCTTTTTCTGGTTTCCTAAGGTGGAAGCTTAAATGACTGCTTTTAGAGCTTTCTTGTTTTGTAATATATGCATTCAGTGATGTAAATTTCACTCTAGGAACTAACTGCTTTCACTGCATCCCACAAATTTTGATATTTTGTTTAAATTTTTATTTAACTCCAAGTACTTTTACACTTTTTTTGAAATTTTCTCTTTGACCTATGTGTTACTTAGAAATGTGGTGCTTAATCTCCAAGTATTTGAGGATTTTCCAGTTATCTTTCTGTTATTGATTTCTAGTTTAATACCATTGTGGTCTGAGAACAGGCATTTCATGCTTTTTCTTATTTTAAATTTGTTAAGGTGTGTTTTATGACCCAGAATGTGTTTTCTGTTGGTGAATGTTCTACGTGAACTTGATAAGAAAATGTATTCTGCTGTTGTTGGATGAAGTAGTCTAGAGATGTCAGTTATATCCAGTTGCTTGATAGTGTTGTTGAGTTCAAATGCATCCTTACTGATTTTCTGCCTGCTGAGAGGATTGTTGAAGTCTCCAACTATAATAGTGGATTCATCAGTTTCTCCTTGCAGTTCTGTTAGTTTTTGCCTCACATATTTTATGCATTGTTGTTAGGTGCATATACATTAAGGATTGTTATGTCTTCTTGGAGAATTGATCCCTTTACTGTTATGTAATGCCTCTCTTTTTTCCTAATAACTTTCTTTGCTGTAAATAAAATCTGCTCTGTCTGAAATTAATAAAGCTACCCCTACTTTCTTTTGATTAGTGTTAGCATGGTGTATCTTTCCACATCCATTTGCTTTTAATCTATATGTCTTTATATTTAAAGTGAGTTTCTTTAAATCCATATATGTTTTTATATTTAAAGTAGGTTTCTTGTAGACAACATATAGTTGGGTCTTGTTTTTTGGTCTACTCTGACAATCTCTGACTCTTAATAGGTACAGCTGTTTGCAGGTACTGAATGATGCCATTAGAGACCAAGGGTCTGTCTGATTTCCCGCACTGGCAGTCTTAGCACACTGGCTTTGTCGTGTTCATCACCTCATGACAGCTGCACCTCCCACCATCACATTCGCATTCCAGGGATGATGAGTGGGAAAGGGAAAGAATGATGTGCAGAGGAGTAAAGCTCCGTGCCAATTGGATTGACCTTATAATCAGCAAAACAGGGACTTTCGCTGAAGCCCATTTCAGTAGTTTCTCACTTCCATCCTACTGGCCAAACGGGGCCTCACGGCCACTACTAAACCAATCACTGGCCAAAGGAATGGTCGTGACTACTTTGGAGTCCAGTAATGATTATTCTCCTAGGGCGTAGGTGGAATCTATCCTCCCTGATCTCAAGGGCTCTCCATATACTTCAAACAAATCAAGGCAATAAGTGATGGTCAGATGAATATTGGGTGTCTGTCACAGTGTGGGACTTGACATAATATGCTATATATACTTTCCACTCAGGAGAAAAATACCGTGTAATATAGTGTCATCGACACTTGATATTAAGTCAGAATAAAAAAATCTTTTTCTTCCCTTACATTCTCAGAGATAGAGTGTCAGTGTGTTGGCGGCGGGGAGGAAGTGGGAATTGGTGAGTTGCATCTGGTCTAGAGGTTTTCTGGACACCAACTTGGCCAAATTCACAAAGTGAAAGTGAAAGTGGTGATAAGGGTTATAAATGACAGAAATGAATAAAAATATTAAGAAAGCACATAAGCAGCTCCCTACACTGTAAAACATACCACTTTATTCATTTGGCAAATATATTTGAGTACTTACAATTGTAGAACTGTTCTAAATGCTGAGTTTACAGTGAACAAAAAAGACTTTATGGGACTTAAATTCTAGTGGAGAAAACAGTAAACAAGAAAAAATTGAATCATTTACTATGTTAGATACTAAGTTAGAAAAAAAATAGAGCAAGGAAGGAGGATGAGGAGGTTGCAATTTTAGATAGGATGGAAAATGTAGATAAGGTTACGTTTGCATAAAAACATAAAGGAGGTGAAGGAACAAAACATGCAGATTTCTGGAGGAAGAACATCCCAAGTAAGGGAAACAGTTAAGTGTGAAAGCTCTGAGCTGGAGCGTGTCTGGCAAGTTCAAGAAAGGACAAGATGTTCAGCCTAGCTGGAATGGAGAGAGTGAAGGAAAGAAGCCACGTACAAAATGCCTTAGGAACATTCGTGATGCTGGCTCCCTATCAAACATCCCCTCCACCTCTTACAAACTCCTCTCGCACTCATCCCTTAACAGAGATATCAAGCTCAAGGTTTATTTTTCCATAAACCTTCATCTCCTAGCTAGTAATTTCTCTGGTTTTAGCCCTTTGTTTTCCCAGCCTTATTGAGGTATACTTGACAAATAAAAATTGTATATATTTAAGGTGTACAACATGATGTTTTGATAGACTATTTTGAAATGATTACCACAATCAAGGTAATTAACATGTGCATTGCCTTACATAGTTATGATTTTGTGTGTGTGTGTCGTGAGAACACTTAAGATCAACTCTCTTAGCAAATTTCAAGTATATAGTACAGTATTTTTGACTATAGTCACCATGCTGTACGTTAGATTTCCAGAAATTATCCATCCCTCATAACTGAAACTTTGTACTCTTTTACCAACATCTCCCCGTTCCCCCATCCCTCAGGCCCTGGCAACCACCATTCTTTTCTCTGCTTTTACGAGTTTGACTGTTTGGACTCCACATCTAGGTGAGATCATGCAGTATGTGTCTTTCTGTATATGGCTTATTTCACTTAACATAATGTTCTCCAGTTTCATCCATGTTGTCACAATGGCAGGATTTCTTTCTTTCTCATGGCTGAGTAATGTTGCATTATATGTAGCACATTGTCTTTACCCATTCATCTGTCAATAGACACTTAGGTTGTTTCCATGTATTGGTTTTTGTGAATAATGCTGCAATGAATATGGGAATGGGAACATGGAGTATCTCTTTGAGATACTAAGTTTGTTTCCTTTGGACATATACGCAGAAGTGAGATTGTTGGATCATATGGTAGTTCTATTTTTAAATTTTTGAGAAATCTACATACTGTTTTCCATAATGGCTGTACCAATTTACATTCTCATCAATGGAATACAAAGGTTGTCTTTTCTCCACATCCTCACCAACAGCTGTTATCTTTTGTCTTTTTGATAATAGCCATTCTAACAGATATGAGGTGATATCACATAGTGGTTTTGATTTGCATTTCCCTGCTGATTAGTGATGGTGAGCCCCTTTTCATATACCTGTTGGCCATTTGTGTGTCTTCTGAGAAATATCTATTCAGGTTCTTCAGCTATTTTTCAATTGGGTTAATTTTTTGGCTCTTGAGTTGTATGAATTCCTTATGTATTTTGGATATTAACCCCTGACTGAATATGTGATTTGAAAATATTTCCTCCCATTGTGTAGGTTGCCTTTTCATTCTGTTGATTGTTTCCTTTGCTGTGCAGAAGCTCTTCAGTTTAATGCAATCCCACTTGTCTATTTTTGCTTTAGTTGCCTGTGCTTTTTAATGTCATATCCAAAAAAATCGTTGCTTAGACAAATATCAAGAAAAATTTTCCCTGTGTTTTCTTCTAGGAGTTGTACGGTTTCAGGTCTTATGTTTAGGACTTTAATCTATTTTGAGTTGATTTTTGTATGTGGTGTAAGACAAGGGTCCAATTTCATTCTTCTGCATGTTGATCCAGTTTTTCCAACACTACTTATTGAAGTGACTATTCTTTCCTCATTGTAGGTCCTTTGCATCCTTGAAGATCAATTGACTGTAAATTCATGAATTTATTTCTGGGCTCTCTATTTCAGTTTGAAGCATAGAGCGTCTGCTCCTAGCAGCTCCCTCATAAGCCGTGGGATTCTCTCTGATTGAATGAAGTTGGGTCATATGCTCATCATTCAACCAATCCCTGCATCTAAGGCACTTCAGGGCTTTGTTTGGCCAGGCTAAGTCTCAAATGCAGTCTTGGAGAGAGCCCTTCTGAACCTTGTTGCCTGAGTGTGGGTGGAGGATATTTCTCCAAATCAAATTTGAGATGCTGTACCAAAGAGGAGAAAATGGTGGGTAGGCAAAGACAAAAATGGCTACTATATATTTTTAAAAAGTGATGACTTCAAGTTGCTATGTTCATATTGATTATAGTTTTTCATTTCTAATTTGCTTTATTGCAATAATGGATGCCTCATAAGGTTCAAATTAAAAACACCGTCATCATTATCATTATCATATCAACCTTCTTGACTTCTATATGAAAGGCCCTCTACTAAAATGAAGTTTTCTCATTATCTGAAGTTGAAACTCGTTTAACCATTTCCTATTTTAAGAGATAATTGATTATAAAGTATAATTATATTCACTATCACAAAGTTAAATTTTCATATTGCATTTTACTCTTCAAGCTTAATTATCAATGAGAAAATCTATTTAGAGCAGTTTTCCATGTTTTCTTCTTCATAGAATTTTCTTTACAAGTATTATTTATATAACTTTTATTTTAAAATTAAGAAGTTAATTTTAAGCTTGGAGTTGTTAAGTCTGTATAATATTAAAACTTGATGTAGCAAATGAAAATGGAACTGAAAACATAATGATATGATGCAAATCATTTGAATACTATTTTAAGAAAAATATATAACCAAAATTTATTTACATCAGGAAATTGGAATCATACATATTTCTCTAAAGTGCTAATTATTCTCTCAAAAAATTTTACATACAACACATTAGATAAAGTATACTTTTTCTTATTGGGGTCATATTTGCTTACAACACTGTGTACATTTCAAGCATACATCACTACATTTGAGTTTCTGTATAGACTGCATCATGTTCACCCCCAAAGGTTCAGTTTTCATCCATCACCATACATATGAGCCCTTTCGCTCTTTTCTCCCTCCCTCACCCTCTTCTTCTCTAGTAACCAGTAATCTATTCTCTTTATCTATGTTTGTTTCTCTTCCACATACAAGTGAAATCATACAGTATTTGTCTTTCTCTGTCAGAATTATTTCACTCAGCGTAATACCCTCAAGGTCCATCCAGGTTGTCACAAATGGCACAATTTTGTTCAGTTTTTTTATGGCTGAGTAGTATTCTATTGTATATATATATACACCACATCTTCTTTATCCATTCATCCGTTGATGGGCATTTGGGTTGCTTCCACATCTTGGATATTGTGCATAATGCTACGATAAACATAGGTGTGCATGTATCTTTCTGAATTGTTGATTTCATGTTCTTTGGATAAATACCCAGTACTAGGATGGCTGGATCATATGGTATTTTTATTTTTAATTTTTTGAGAAATCTCCATACTGTTTTCCATAGTGGCTACACCAGTTTGCATTCCCACCAGCAGTGCATGAGGGTTCCAGGTAAAGGATACATTTAATAAAAGTAGTATGAAGAAAAAGATGTTATCTAGAAATATCACTACTAGAGAAAAGTGTGATAGAAAGATACAGCTATCCTCATGCTTGTATGTATAAAAAAAATAACCTGTGGAATCGAAAAATAAAGAAAGTAAACTCATATAGACAGAGAGTAGAAAAGTGATTGCTAAGTGCTGGGGGCTGCGGGAAATAGGGAGAGGTTGGTAAAAGGATACAAGCTCTCAACTTAAGATGAATAAGGTCTGAGAATCTAATTTAAAACATGGTGACTATAGTTGATAATACTGTATCGTATAATTGAAATTTGCTAAGAGAGTAGGACTTACATGTTCTCATCAAAAGAAAAAAAAAGATAAGCATGTAAGGTGATGGATGTGTTAACTAGATGGGGGAATCCTTTCACGGTGTATCCAGGTATCAAATCACCACAATGTACACTTTAAATATCTTATAATTTTATATGCGATTATACCTCAATAAACTGGAAATTAAGACAACAACAACAAAACCAGATGAAGCGCGATGTGTGCTTTATCTGCAGGAAGACTTTGCCGGTCATTTTCAGACAGTGTTTTGCAGAGACCGAGGGCTTTCTGCAGCAAGTGCAGGAGTTACCTCTGGGGCAGGGGATGTCCAGGAAGATGCCACGAGACCAGGATGCTCGTTACCTGCTTCAGTCCACGCAACTTTTTTTGTTGGGGGAGTGTCCTCCTACTACTTCATTTGAAGAAGATTCCACTGGTTTGAATAAAAGTTTGAAGATCAAAAAAAATAACCTGAAATTCTTAGTAACTATATTAACCATCTCAATTACAAGTAATTAGAACCCAACTTGATCTAGCTTAAGTAAAAAGAAAATTTATTGACAGGACATAGGAGAGTTCACAGAATTGAAGGAAGATGTGTAGGCATCAGGACATCTCTGACATATTCAAATGCGACACTCCCAGGATAGTCCCTGCTGTCTCTCATCTCTGCTGTTTCTCTGTGTGCCTTTTCATTCTGTCTGCGTGATGAGGGAATATACTCAGGTGTTATATCCATACAACTCCACGTCCATAGATAAAAAGGGATATTTACCACCCCCTACACATGCATGTGTACACAATACCCTCAACTCCAACACACACATATCTTAGTTGCAGTTAAAAAATCCAGCGGACCACAACTAAAATGTATGTACGGGGGGATTTGGGGAGAAACAAACAGAAAAAAGTAACAACAATCCAGGGGAGTGATTCCAATTGTCCTTTCTGGAATTATTATGCCCACTCATGGATGCATCTCTTGAATCCAACTTATGGATTATGAGTCTCCCAGCTTGGGTCACGTGGCTGCCCCTGGGATCAGGGACCAGCTTCTGTTAGCAGTAGGAGGGAATACTCCTGGGAAGGCAAAGACATTAGGCACCACAATAACCAAAGAAAAAGGTTGGTTACAATAATTTGAATAACTTCTTTACTTCTCTATTTTTTCTTTCCTCTGGGTCAGAAGTACAAAAAATTATCTAAGTACACAACAAGCTTTGGAGTTAATGGAGTAAGGCATAAGGGGCGGGGGTATGGAGAGATGCATGCTGGAATCTTTGAAAGCCAATTTAATTTCAAATGTTTTCAAAATTATCAGTATCTTAATGTTTATTCAAATATTTAGTTATTTTGAATTTCAAATTACATTAAAAGAGGGGCTAATATTTTTATGTTTACCAAAAGAGACCGTAGATCTATAAAGATTTAGAAAATTGATATCACAGGATTTGTTCTGTTGACAAAACATAAACCCTGAAATTTATCCCAGTATAATGCTTGGAAACAAATGTGCTAAAAGTTAGCAAATGAACAAGGATTAACTTTGCATTCTTGTGTCATCCTACATCTAGGGAATATTCAGTAAATCCTTTGGCTATTTCTCAATGAACTCTAATTTCTAATTGGACTTGAGATAACATCTCCAATCTCTTGTCTTTTGTCCTTATTGCATCATTACCAGAAAAGAAAGAAAGCGTAGTATTAGCAGCATTCCCAACAAGATTCTCAGATACTTTTTTCAGTAGCAGAGCATTCCTTTCCCTTCTCTGTGGAATTTCTAAGTTTATCAATTTAATTTAATCATTATTTATTGAAGGCATATGCTAAGGGAAGGACTAATGAGCCAATCCATCTCTTGAAATATTTACAAAATTGTGTGTATGTGTTTCTGCTTGTTTGTGCACACACATATATGGAGAGGGGACTCCCAGTTTTTGTCAGAATTTCCAAGACATTTGTGAACCAAAAGAAGTTTAAGGAGGGCTAGTAAAGAACGTGTTGTTTATTTGAATAGAAATATATCAGCCATTTTAACATTTTAGTCCTAGTTCATTCCATTGGAGACCTACTGAATACACTGAATATTGCAAGAAGTAGTCACAAGCATATGTCAAGTGCCTGCTGTGAGCTGGCCTCTGTTACATTCCATATATTACCTCATTTAATACATGGCACCAACTGCCAAATAGGCATGATCCACCCCACATGGTGGCTGAGAATACTGTAACTCAGAAAAGTGAAATACTTGCCCAGGGTCACATAGTCAATGAAAGAGCCAGAGTTGGAATCTACTTCTCGTTCCGAAACCCATTATCTTGCCAGGAATAGGGTAAACACTCAATAAACATGAATTGAGTCAAAGTAGCATTTTGACATGAGGAATGTGTAATAGGATAAGAATGGAACTTATTCACCTGTCATTAAACTGTCTTGCAAGTAGATAAACTATCATATTTCTCCAACTCCACCTTCATCCCATATTCTTTTTTCTAACTGTTTTAAAAATGTGACAATTTTATTTAACAGTATCTTATAATTTTGATCATTTTGACAAAATCTGTCTCCAGAGTGGGGCAGAGTTCCTTAGAAACGCAGAGAACAGTAGAACTATCACACCTGGGCACCCTACTTTAGTGTAGCATGAGGTCCCATTGACCTCTTAGTTGTACATATCACATTGTTAATTATAGTTAAGGAAACATAACTCATTTTCATATGGGTTTCTATAAAACTACGTCTTCCTCATCTATACACTTGCAGTAGGTTTTTGGATACAATTATAGTATTTTACATTTATTTCTATGACATAGTCAAAACATAATAGCTTCAATTCAAATCTAACCTAATAAGAACTTTGAGATGCTGATTGCTACCTCCATAATATTAGTATTCCTTTTTTAAAGCAAAATGATTGGATTTAGAGATTAATCAAAGTCAAATAGAAATGCAAATTTGGAAAGGGAGAAATGACAATTATTATCTTTTTCATCTTATAAGTACCAGTGATGAAATTAAGAAGTAGTTATTTAAATAACATCTTTTCATTTGCCCTCAGAGGAGAGAGAATGATGGAATCTATCCACCTAGTAGAATTAGCCATGAAACAACACATTTCATTGCTTCTTGCTGAGGACCAAAAAAAAAGAGGGGAACACACTGTTGGAGAAATCTTTATTACTCTCAAGCAGCTGGATGCATGCCGGGGTGGCTGAGGTGAGAGAAAGGATTGTAGATAAGGACATCACCTGTGACTATTTCTTTCCATTCCTGGTGGAGCACCTGAGGCAACGAAGACAGCTGGGACTGATTAGACTTTGTCACATTTTAAACTTACGTGAGAAGTTAATTAAACTGTTAGAGTCATTGCTGGAAAGCAACTGAAACAAAATGGGAGATCATTTTGTGTAAGTGCTGAGGAAGAAATGAAATCACCTCACTTGGAAACCTAAAGAAGATTTTCTGAAATCCTTCCTGTGCCTTGTAATAATACAGTTGGGCACTGAAATATGTCTTATGAAAATCATCACTCTGGCTTGTTACAAGTGAAAGTTTATAAAAGTCTGACTGCAATATCCTTTCCCTACTTGAATCACCAAAATCTCCTGCAGGCAGTGATGGGAGTGGAGATGAGATCTGAATCTGTCACAGACCCACGGGGCAGCCCCAGCCAAGAAACAAGAAACACCAGTGGAAAAAAAATCCAAAGGACTAGTTTGAGAACTGCATTTTACCTAATAAATCGTTGTCAGCTGTCAAGGGACAAGAGCCAGAGATGAATAAAGTGGGAGAGAGCGGGTGCTGTATCAACATTCTAGGTGCGTGCTTTTAAGCTTGACTAGGGAAAATAATTGTCTTTGAAATGCACCCTGAAAAGATAAGGTTGGAGAGATATAACCTTGGGGCATGGATAGTGAAGTATGTTCAATATTAAAATGAGAGATTTAAAATCCACAAAATTAAGGACACATTTTATTAAACACCTCCTTAATCTCCTTAATATCCTGTCTTAATTCTTATCTGAAGAACTGTGTTTTGGAACTGGGAAATGAAGATGATGTTTGGACCTTATTTTAATTTGGAGATGAAAATAGATCTCTTGATTTAAAATTAAATTGGAGGGGCTGGTCGACTGGGATAGTTGGTAGGTTTGCACACTCTGCTTTGGTGGCCGAGGGTTCTCGAGTTTGGATCCTGGGCACAGACCTATGCACCGCTCATCAAGCCATGCTGTGACAGCATCCCACATACAAGTAGAGGAAGAATGGCAACAGATGTTAGCTCAGGGCCAATCTCCTTCACCAAGAAAAAAAATTAAATTAAATTGGAGAGAACACTAACCATAGAGGCATCCTTCTAATGTGAATTTTCTCTTTAATATTGATATTTTAGATACTTCTTTACCTTTTACTATAACTGCATTAGGGAGGGGACAATTCAATTCAATACCATATGGAATTGCATGTGTAAATATGTAGCAAGTCTATGTTGGTGAACAGTTTGAATCGGTTAGAAATACTCAACAATCTATTTAAGGCAATCATGGTCTTTAGCCCTGTGCCTTTGGTAGAGCTAAAAAGATATAATCTCAGATACCTCCTTCTCCTCATTTTTAGATGAGATAAATAAAAATATTTTACTTATAAGTGAAATAAATGAAACACAGAGATGTTGCATGGCATGCCCAAATTTTCAAGTCATGGAGAAGAAAGAATTTAAATATCCAGCTTCCTCCAAGTGCACAAAATTGCCTCAATTTCTCCATGTGGTTGCATATTAGAAAAGGATAACAGAGATATAAAATAATAACTGATCCTAATTAATAACCAATACTTGATAGATATACACTATTTGTTTTTGTTTTGCTATCTGGATGAAAATGTCTTCTTTAGTGATGAAAGAAAATAGTAGAAAGAAACAGAATAAGAGAGAATACTGGGAAACTATGGGAAGAAATACATTAAAGGAAAATTTCTATATCAATTAACTATTTTTTTAGATCTCTGTGTATAGCTCTGATAAGAGCTGTTTGATATTCAGACCAGAATAAATTTATCTGTAAGTCTTACCTTTTAACCTCTTAGTGTGGAGCCAAGCATTAATAAGTTAATACTAAATATTAATCTCCTGTGTGATCTCCAGGTAGTAATCTTCAGTGTTATCATCTATTTCATTGGATAATAAAACATCGTTAAAAATAATTTTCTCTTTCAACTTTTAAAGCTTCCTTCCATCACGTAAAACTGGTGATTACGAATTTGTTTCATTCTTCAGATTTCACCCCATATACTGCAGATTAAATAAAAGTGAAAAGCTCAAGAATAAAAAGACATATCTCTATCTGGCAAAGTACATAAGAATTGCAGCTGATATGAAAAATAACCCAATAATAATATGTTCTACTATTACATTTGAATGTGTAGGGGAGAAAAAAATATTTTTCCTCTACCCTCTTAAGGCTACACTTAGGCTCTATAGCTGAAGTTTGCAAATTAGACTGACAAAAGATAGATTAAGAGAAGAAAAAAGAGTTTATTCACACATGCAACACACATACACATAGGAAAACTCAGTGATGAGTAACTTGGGGGGGGGGATGGGGAGGGGTTAGAATTTGGGGCTTATCCTGACAAGCGGTGATAAATATAGGAGAGCAAAATTTGCCACCCTAGGATGTGTCTGTTTTGCATGAGGTTTATTTTAGGCTGATTATTTTTTAATAAACAAAAGACTCAGGAAGTTTTTCTTTTCACTTCCCTCTTAACTGCCTAAAGGAATTTAGATAGAAGACCTGTCCCAGGAGAGAGCTATTGCCACGGATAATGACAGTATAATGTGAACCAGGTGTGGTAGACAGGGAGGAACCTAGCAAAGTGTTTGTGAAAATTCTCATTGTTTCTGCATGGCTCAGCAGACATTTGTTTACCAAACATTTGCTCTTTTCATCTTCTCGTGAATTATCCTCCTTCCCTTTGAAGTCCCAGACCCCTGCCCCCTTCTTCTTGGCTCAGGACAGGCAGATAAGGACAAATATCAATTGCCCGACTGTCTTTTGGGCCTCGTGTTCTTATGGAACCCCTGTACATATAAAATTAAATTTGATTTTCTCCTGTTATTCTGTCTCATGTCAATTTGATTATTAGGTCAGCCGGAGGAAACTAGAAGGGTAAAGGAAGAATTTTTTTCCTCCCTGACATACTCTTGTGGGTAAGTAACAAAACAAAGGAAAAGGAGTTTGGGCTTCCAGGGGCAGTAAATTGTGGGAAGGTAAATATATGGGAGAAACTAACGGAAGATAAGGATTATTTTAGTAAGGTTTGCTTGTGCACACCCATCGTGGTGCCAGCTTTCTGTCTCTAGTGATAAAGTGTGTTTTCATCTTCCTGGTATGGGACAGAAGAGGGAGAATACCTTCACAAAGAGAAATTTCTATCCTGCTCTTAGACAGAGGGGGTAGGACAAAAAGCATTGTCTGCATTTGCTTCTTCTTTGTTACTTTTAGCTCAAAATAATTCTTATGCCAAAGTGGCATATTTTGAGGTAGCATATTCTGATCCCCTTCAAACTCAATTCCCCATACCTTTTGAGATTAATGAATGAAGAGTAATGGACATGGTAGTTAAATTATATGACATTGAAAGTAAAATAGTGTTAGAGAATTCTTCTAAGTGGTCTGTGTTGTCAGAAGAATTCAATTTATTCTCATGCTGATCTAAATCCAAAAAGCCTATATGTGCCACATTGACAAGAAAAGAAAGAATGATGCAAATTGTGAAGAATTAAATATCCAGATAATGATAAATTGGATCCTGGGAAAATTTTGGAAGAGAGTAGATCGATTGATCTTTCAAACTTTTCTTGGAGAGATGCAATAACTACTGGTAAAGGAAAGCATCAAGTTGTAGACATATTTGAGCATGATAAAATAGTTAAAATGTGAGTTTTGAAAAGTTGCATGTTGCATCAGTTGCTAATTATACTACAGTAACAAACAAGTCTCAAATCTCTGTGGTTTATTTCCTACTGACGTGCTGTGACATGTTGACTGTAGATCAGCTTGGCTCTGTCTCACAGTTTTTTTTTTCATTTCGGGGTGCAGTACAAGAGGAGAGCCTCAGTTTGGGATATACTGTTCTTCTGACAGACAGAAAGAGCAACGAGCCAGCCATAAGCTAGCTCTTTAGCTTTCTGTTCAGAAGCAGTATACATCATCTCCCTTTACATTTCAAGGCTCAAAGCAAGTGATATGATCAATACTGATGTTGCTGGAGTAGGGAAGTAAAATCCTCTTAAGGACATAATTTTGAACAATAATACAACCTGTCACATAAAGACAAAATTATTTCTTATAATGAATCAAAATTTATTTCCCTCTAATTTCTATAGAGTTAGTAAAGTCTATCATTTCTCCCTACAAGTATGTTCTAGCATCCTCCTACTTCTGTTTGCACTATCACCATCTTTGTTCAGCATACTTTCATTTCTTTCTTCAACCATGATAACAGCTTCCCAGCTGGTTTCCCCCTTTTTATTCATTGCCCCCATCCCCAATATACTCTCTACACAACGAGTCACCTCCTTTACATGTGAATATAATCATGGTGGTTTTCAAACTCTATAATCATTTTCCTTTCACTCATAACAAGATTAAAATTCTTCCCCATGTCGAACAAGGCCCTGCCTGATCTCTTTCCTCTCCAGTCTTCTTCTGTGCTTTCTCTCTTCCTCTTCCTCAAAATAGATCAGAATCTTTCCCCTTAGCTCTTCAAATGACTCACTCTTTTCCTTTCCTTTGTTCTCAGTTTGAATGTCACCTTATCAGAGAAGTCTTCCTCAATTGCTCTAAAGTAGAACCCCTCCACAATGACACCTCTTCCCTATTTTTTATTTTAGCCAGTTATTTTATTTCTTTTATAGCATCAATCACAATTTATAATTATTTCATACATTTTATTTTCTTCGTATTTTGTTTTCTCTCCTGTATATAAGATCCGTATTATATAAGACAATTTTTATCTTGTTTAACCATTTTATCTAAGTCCTAAGATCTGTGTCTAGAGTATACCATATTAGTTATTACAAAAATATCTGATAGTTTAATTTATACAATAAATTCTATGTAACTAGCATTAACGTCTTAATATAAAGAAAATAATTATATTTTCTTAGGATAGCATGACATACAAAAGAGAATTAATAAATGGTTTAGAGCACCAACTCCAAGACGTACTGAAAAAAATGTGTATAGATGAGGCCAATCCTCCACAATTACACTTGGAGAGAAAATCTGCTAATGCTATAAAGGACTACCCAGAAACCTCTAGAATGGGCTCCAATTAGAGGGAAGGAACAGACGGTTACTAGTATTGTATTCTGGCCCATTGCATTTGACCCAACAACCCTGAAGATGTCAAGTGATGAATCATGACCCTGAGGGTAAGCAGATAAGGAATAACCCAATAATGTAACTCAACCTGGAATAAATGTGGAAGGATCCCAGGTACACAGCAAATAGCTCCTTCCTGTAATAGCTCAAAAGATCCAGAAGTCAGTTTATGCAAGTCTAGTTGAAATTCAAACGTGACTTTTTCAGACCCCATTTATTTGCCTTCATCTTTGGATGATAGAGGCAAGCAGAGTGGGGCAGAAAGTACAGAAAAAATAAAAGTGACAATAATATGTGTCTCTATATTTACATATATCTATATGGAAGAGAGACAGGTGTTTGCATTCTGTGTATAGCCACTGCCTCATGGCCATCCCAGCACACGCATGGTCTCTTTCTTGCTGTACTCTTGCATCAATGTCTTTTTCCTCTTACCACCCATAACCATTTTGTAAAAAAAATATTTTTCAGAAGACATGTTTGCAGAAAGGAGAGTGTTCTTTCTAACTTCTGCTCTCAACAGTCCTGCCCACGTTATTTACTCTATATATCCCTCTTCCTCAATAAAACAAACCTGTTGGTCATGGTAAATCACAACAATAATATGATAATAATACTTTGTAACATGTATTTTTAAATTCTTTATTCTTTTATTCTTTCAACGCTACTGTGAGATAAATAGTGTGCTCACGGTTCATTTACTCAGCTATTTACTGAGTCCATAGCATGTGTCAGACACTGTTCTGAGAGTGACACCGATATCAATCAGACGTGGTTCCATCCTCAAGGTGTTAATGTTCTATAGGGGAGACACAGAACAGGTTGCCTTGATTGGACAACATTTAAGCAGTTGGCCTTTGTCCTTCCACAAACTACATTCCCCTGAGAGGAGGCTCTTCTTTGGGTGTTTGCAGCACAAAATCAAGAGAAAAGGGGAGGCATAAGAGGAATGCTTCTTTAAACACAACCATGCTCAAAGACTGAACCATGGGCCACACTTTCAATTAGGCTGCACAAACAACAGAAAGAGGTTGTGCTATTGCAGAGGTATAGGTAAAGAGTTACGGATTTTCAAAGAAGAAGATGAGCATTGCAACTTTGAGGTGGGTAGAGGTTTGTGGTAGAATACAGAAGAAACATGAGGAAAAGAAGGAATGGCAAAAGCTTGGTAGGTGAGACGGCATTTGACAGTTTTTCAAAGACGTGTTTTATTTCACTATGTGGAGTTGAAGGCAAAGACAGTCCAAATAGAGGAAACAGTTTGAGCAAAGGACCCTGGAATCTTTAAAGAATGGAATGTATACCTGCAATGGAATGTATTATGATTCAGCTGGAAAAAATAGTGAGTGAATCAGAGTGGTGGGATTTCAGTTTGGGAAGGTAAGTTGGAAGGGATCATGAAATTTGTTCGTGCAGAGTTCAGAGAATTTGAGGGACTTACTGCTGGATTGTGGACCTGTACAGCCTCAAATTCCCTTTAGAGAAGGACTTGGTGCCCAGCTCTTGAGAGTGCTATCAATAGGCTGCCCATTTTGTGGCAAAGGGAGTGGAAAAATGGATGCATGACCATAGGATTCACTAGTCCTACCATATATTGTATCCCCCGGTGGTAGCCAGCCTGATAGAATGTTGAAGTGGTCCTAATGAACCTCACCTAAGGTGCCAGCTTGGGGGTGAAAGCCTGTGGGGTTGTGGTGCTGCTTTCTAGGGTGTGTGGTGAAACACTGACACAATACTGTTGGGTACCAAATAGTTAGAATACATACCTAATAGAATTAGGCTTCTTACTATTACCCTTATAGACCCACTTGGAAATGTATCTTTCCTATCCCTATGATTTTAGTCTCTACTGAATTACAAGTCCTTATTTCCCAAGAGAGAAACACTTTAACCACTGAACATAATAACATTTTCACCGAAACTGAAGCGATGACAGCTGCAAAGTCATTGGGGGCATCATATGTCAGTAGACCAGCAGACAAAGACTAGTTACCATGCTAGTGCGAGAAAAATTAACTCTGATTATCAAGACGGGCTGTACTCACTGCTACATAATCAGAATGGGGATGAGTGTGTCTGGAACTTGGAGAATTATTGAAGCATCTTTTGGAGCTTCCACGCCTGATAAGAGTGAAAGGAAAATTGCATCTTCCATAGCTTGGTAAAAGCAAAACAGTCAAATGCTCATACCCCTCAGGATAAAGACCTGATTCAGCCCACCTGGAATCTGGAGACTTGATAGAACCTTTCTCAGCACCCAGGCATTGATAAGGAAAAGGCAATCAAAGTCTCAGGCTCCTCAGGGCAGAAGATCTCCATCTGCTGACTGGACAAGTACCTAGGCCAGCTACAGTGCTGGACAAAGGTGAGGGCAATGTAGAATGGGTGATAGAAGATGGAGACAGTGAACATTATTTATGGCCTCAGGGAAAGCTGCAGCAGTGGGTACCGTAGCTTGACTCATTAACCCTAATTACTGACTCTTATTAAGAGAACGTGGTTGGTTACCATCTTGAAGAATTGATGTAGTATAGTTAATGTGGGCTACAAGTAGATCTGAGTGGTGTAAGGGTAGGAGTAGATGCTTTTGCTAGCCTGAAACATATCCTCTTACCTCACCTCTACTTTCAGTACCAGTGGCGGAGACACTTCTCTGCGTGCTGACAGCACCCCTCCTCGAGCATAAGCCATTCATCTTGCTGCATTTCTATCTCATTATTTTCACTGAGGATGCAGAAGCCCATTCAGCTCACATGCATGCAGGGCCCAGCAGTGCAGAAGTGTTAATGCAGGGCGGGGGATGGGGGTTGGGATCCAATGCATAAATACCCTAGCCATCTTCCGTATGGTTACTGGAGGCACCCTGTATATTTATCACAGGACCTGGCTGGGTTGAACCCCCGCTGCCTACAGCTGCAACCTCAAGAAGGTGCTTTTATTGGCTTTTCCTACTTCATGACATATTTTCCCTATTCTCTCACTCCAACTTTCTGGAATGGACTCCTAAACAAAATCCCTGTACCATAATTTGTGTTTCAGTTTCTGTTTATGGGATAACTCAACTCAGACAATTATGATGTAACTTTGGAAAGCAAGGATATGTATATAATGGATTGCATATAACAACTAACTCAGGTGTCTAGGAAGCCAAATAGGACAAAGAATAGCAAAGTACCATTTTTAAGCAGCAATAAAAAGAATTATACGTTAAGTAAGTTGGAGAGCCAAGAATTTTAGTGTTGGGGAAAAAGTTTATCATTTGTGTTAAGATACTTATTATTCAACATCCTTCATTGCTGTGCATCATGTACCAAATTAAAATGGACTGAGCAGAACTGTACGAGTCGCTTATCTCAGTGTTTTTAAAATACGTTTATTGCTTGTTTTCCTATTTATAAAGTGATATATTCATCACAAAAAATTTGGATATTACAAAAGTATATAGAAATATTACTTGTAAGCCTGCCATCCAAGAATTTCCACCAGGTGGTATAAAACAAGTTTAAAGTCGTATGATATGTGTATTTCAATTCTATAAATATAAATCTATGACTGTCTTTATGCCACGTGGATATAAAGCAAAAAGTCCACATTTCAGACTTTTTGTTAATGTGATGCTCAAATAAACTGGTCCTATGCCCCTTTACTCAAGGTCCAGTGACTATCCAAAATCCCCAACTGTCATAAGCCTGATAATAATATTTCAACCTACAAATATGGCATAGTTTATTGACCTACCCTTAGACAGCTGGAATTTTTTAGTTTCATTAGTTAATTACTATTGAATGAGCAAATCTACAATGAGACTAATAGTTGAAAAGAAACACTTTGTGTTTGTTAACAATATTACCAAATTGCTTCTCTGAAAAACTAAATCAATCACCCTTCTACCAGTTAGCAGTGAATGAACTCTCCCACCCTCACCAACGCTAAGTTTTGTCTTGATTTTCTTAAACGGTAATAGGCCTGGATCATTAGGGGAGCCCAATCAAGAGGAAATGGCAAACAAGCAATTTTAATAGCACACTACTGGGCCTTAACATGTGCCTCCTGGTAAGAATGAATCTGAACCCCTGATGAGACCTTCACGTGGTACCGTCTAGACCTGAACTAAACAAATGGGGGTGCCCATTTTAGCATGCATATTTTTGGTTTTACAACACAGAAATCTATTTTTAAAAATGTGACCCGTAGGGGTATGATATTTTAATAAGAACTCAAACTTTAACTTAAAAAAAGAAAACCAGTTCATCCTCAACTCCGTTTAGCCTCCTGAGTCAAACCCAAGCCCTCCCTCATGAGTAATGCTGTCCTCATTAATTTTTTTATGCCAGATGGCTTGCTAACTTAAAATCCCTGAAGTGATAGTGATAGGTGTTTTATTAGAGACAACCCACTTGGCTGGGAAAAGTAAGACTGCCGCCTTTCACACCTTCACTGATGGAGTTAATGAGTTCATATTGAGTTTATAAAATTCATTTTACTTATTCAGACTTGCAGAATTGGAATTCAGGGAGGACAAACATGAATTTCAAGTTCCAGGAATATTTTGATGAAGTCAATCCAGAACAAGTTATGGAGTCGAGAGAAAAAATATAATGTTCTTTTTCATTAACACTACCAATATCTCTAGTCAAGGCCTTTATTAATTCACAACCAGTCCATTGCCAGAGATTCTTAACTGGTTTTCTGCTTTTAACCTCTTGCTTCTCCAAACCACTCTTCACATGGTCATCACAATACTATTTCCCCAAATGCCTCTAATATCATGCAACTGATCATTATTTAAAGTCCAACATCCTTGGCCTGTCATTCAAGTCATGCATCCCTAACTAATCTTTCTCACATTCTTCTGCACAAATCCTGCACTTTTGCCAAGATGAGTCCACTCACAGTCCAGTCATGTTGATTTTGGTCAGGTCAGTCCTTCTGCTTATATATCTGGTCTTGGTTTATCTACTCCTATTTCGCTCATCATTCACAGCCCGGCTCAGGGCCACATCTCTCATTAAACCTCCTTTATCTCCTCTTCTAGGAGTAATCTATGCTTTTTCTGAACTCTTATAGAACTTGTTTTCTGTACCACTCATGGGCAACGTTTCACATATTGACTTTTATTGCAGTTACTTAAATTTTATATGTGATCACTGCAGACTACAAGCTGCAGGAATGAAGGAAAAGAATTTTACATGTTTATGGATTGTTTACATTCCTTATTGTACTTAACAGAGAAGCTTGCAAGAAGTAGGTGACAAAAGAATATTTGTTTATTAATTGCAAGTCAAAGTGTATTTTGTGGGTAACGCTGAAGAATATTAGATGACTCATAATAATACAATACAGTGAGTTGCTTACCAAGAAACATTCCAATAAAAATTAAATAGTGCACTTTCTTGTTGACATTGCTAACTAAAGTGCATACACTAGAGTTTTCTTTTTTTTTAAACATTGGCACCTGAGCTAACAATTGTTGCCAATATTCCTTTTTTTTTCCTTCTAAGAGGAAGTACCCCAAAGTCCCCCAGTATATAGTCATATATTCTAGTTGTGAGTGCCTCTGGCTGTGCTATGTGGGACACTGCCTCTGTGTGGCCTGACTGGTGGTGCCATGTCGGTGCAGGGAATCAGAACCAGCGAAACCCTGGGCCGCCAAAGTGGAGCGCGCGTGCTTAGTCACTCAGCCACAGGGCCGGCCCCTACTAGAGTTTTCTAATAACAAATCTAATTCAGGCACGTGGATAATTTTAAAATAAGAGCGTAAATATATGCCTACAATAGCTCAGACCAAGATATGTCATTTAAATTAATAAGATACTATGAAATTAAAATGTCATATGAGATTGTGTAATTCAATAGTTGCAGATAGAGAGGTCATGCTTAAGAAAATTATAATTTCAGTGTGATGAAACAGTGTTTTCCTTCTTTAGTTAACTATTATGGAAAAGTTCAGAATTTTTTCAACAAGTATTTAGAGTGTCTATATCTCTTTCAATACCTGTAGGGATAAACCTAGCCTAATTCATATATCAATGATAAGTTTAAATACAAAGTGTTCTGCCTCCTTTTTCTACGTCAGTTAAATCTTTACCAAAAAATTGTGTAACGTGTAACTATGTATTCTTGCTGAAATATCAGAGTGCAGATATTGGAAACCTTTTTCTCACGAACTTTGAAATATACCCTTACTTATCAAAAACTTAGAAGATTAAGGTGGTCAAATCTTCATTTACCAACAAATATTTATTGGGCATCTTCTTTGTACCAGGCAGTATTTCAAGTGGCAAAGTATTTCAGATGTAACAAACAGGCAAAATTCCTGACCACATGGAGTGTATATTATAATTGAGTAAGATAGACAAAAAAAGCAAAACGTAATAAACAAACTACGCTTATATTAGAATATGACAAGTACCTAAGATAAAAGAAATAGAAATAAGATGATTAAGAGTTTGGGAGGAGTACAGCTTACACAATTTCTAATTTTAAGTCTTAGTTTATGATCTCATGTACTGACTCAGTACAAAGCAAAAAAAAGTATAATTATGTTACGTTACATCGTTGTGTTCTGTTATTTTATGTAGTCCTGAGAACAGTAATGAGTCAGCAAGGTGAAACAAATTACCAATATGTCTTATTCATTGATCCGTTATTCATGAAATATTTATTGAATCTTTACTTTGTATTTGGCACTATTTAAGTGTTTAGGTAGAGCAATGAAAAAAGACAAGTTGTCTGCTCTTACAAATCTCATGATCAGGAGAAAAAGTAAATAAGTAAGTAAATAACCAATAAAGCATCATAGGACTAATAATATTGTCCCATGAAAAATACTATTATGTTTATGTGACAGAGAATAATTGGATGGTTACCTAATATTTGATGGTTAGGGATGGCCTCTCCCAGTGATTGGTGGGAGCACACAGTATGGGATCCGGTCAGAGTTAAACAGGGTTAGATCCCAGAAACTGGCAACAATGGGGGGCCATAATTATATTTATGTTTTAAAATACTACTTTGAGTGCAAAAAACAGAGTGTTGAGGATACAGAAGGCGACTACAATTATGAGGTAAGAGATGATGGCGGTTTGACTGAGGTAGAAGCTAGAGGGATGAGAAGTAATCAGATTAGTAATTTATTTTGGAGACAGAACCCATAGGACTTACTTATATTGTGAATAATAGAAAGCAAGAAATGAACTAAGACTCCTTGATGACTGACTTAAACAAAAGAATGATGCCATTTGCTGCCCAATGAGACAGACTGAGAGAGGTACAGGAGTGCAGGAGGTTGGTAGAGAGATTAAGAATTCTATTTCAGCCGAGTTCAGTTTGTTAGGCTGGTAAACACCTATGTCAATAGGTTGGGTAGTGAGTTACCCATGAACCTGGGATTCTGGGAGATCAGGGCTGGAACTCCATACCAAAACTGGTTTCCTAAATTAAATAAAGAAATTGGCTTCAAATTTAAGTTAGAGGTTTCTTTTAGAAAGTATATCTATATCATTCTGCCTATATACCCCCATAACTGCACAGTTTGTGGAAAAACTTAGGCGAGTGCTGCTTCCTGGGAGATGATAATGAAAGGCTGTCTTTTAAATTGAAACCACACAGAGGAACTGAAGAATGTGGTTTTACAATCTGCAATTATCCATAGCACGCTTATTGTTTCAGAATATAAATGAGTTGTTTATACATATTCAAACATAGTTTCATAGAGTCTTTAACAGAAGAAATTTTTAACTTTAAACAATCTTTAATTTTTTTGCCAGAGAAAATAGGGTCTTGAGGAAATGTAACGGATATTATTAACTCCAAGGAGAACTCCAGCACTTTGCATAGCTAAAGCCTCATTCACTGACCCCAGCTTTCAATGGTGAAATCTACTTGGTTTTTTTTTTTTGCCTTTGAAAGAAAGTATTAAATTCTAAGCTCATCAATGGGAAATCATGTTCATGGTACGTGTTCATTATTCAGGCTATAAGAATTACTAATACTGCCAGGATTACTTTTCCTAATTAATCACATTAAATTTCATATTCTTCAGATCTCTCACATTTTTTTTTTTAAACACATTCTCTAACCAAAGACCAAACGGATTTTGGAACATATTCTCATTATACTGTTTCTTTTATTTCACTTCTGCTTGACTTTACACAAAAATCTCATTGCTGCCAATTTTCAAAGAATTAATGGCTGTACACTCTATCAATGTCATAAAGAAAAAAACATGAACTGTGAAATATATTTAGAATTATAGTCACGCTAATTTTGCTAATTGATATCACAACTTGCAAAAGTGAAAAGTATATATTTCAGATGTGTTATAATTTACAAAACTCTTCTTTTAAGGCTCAAACATTCTGTAAACTGTAAAACTCAGAGAGGAAAAAATATGAAATAGATCAGGAAGAAACTGCCTTTAATATATTTAATTCCTTAATCTTACTGTCACCAAAGGCACACTTACTAATTAATAACTACAAAAAACATCTGATTGATCATAAAATGCTAATACTGCCGCTCCCACCTTGAGTACAGAGCTCATGGAGCATCTTAGATTGCTTTTAATCCCTGTAGCAAACACTTGCTCCAGCGTTGTCTATCGGTTTATAGCTGGACCCTTCACTTCCATCCCTTTCTTTCTTATTCTGTTTTTGTTTTCAATATTATACATTGTATATTGCACTACTTTGAACCCACTGTGACAGCCTTTGAAGAAATCAGGACAACGCAAATTTTAAAATGTATCTGAATGAATGCTTTTTGAGTAGAAAATAGTCGTTTTTCTGTGAATCTTTTTATTTCAGCTTAGTAGCCTACTCTTTGTGTGCTTCCTCCTCCCCACAAAAGATATTTAATGCAAGTTAGTAGTAAAGGCAGTTCCTGACATAACAACGGTTCAACTTAAAATTTTTCAACTTTACGATGATGCGAAAGCCACATGCATTCAGTAGAAACCGTGCTTCGAATTTTGAATTTTGCTCTTTTGCAGGCTAGAGATATGCAGGAGGATCCTGTCTCTTGATGCTGGGCGGTGGCAGCAGGCCCACAGCTTCCAGTCAGCCGCACCATCATGAGAGTAAACAACAGATACACTTAGAACCATTCTGTACCCAGGCGGCCATGCTGTTCACCTTCAGTAGAGTATTCAAAAAATTGCGTGAGATAGTTAAGACTTGGCTGTAAAATAGGTTTTGTGTGATTTTGCCCTATTGTAGGTTAATATCAAGGGTTCTGAGCACCTTGAAGGTGGGTTAGGCTAAGATATGATGTTTGCTCATTAGGTGTATTAAATGCATTTTGACAAGACGATTTTCGACTTACAATGGGTTTATTGAGACATAACCCCATTGCTAAGTCAAGGAATATCTGTGTAAGTAGAGGAAATTTCAGTTTTTGTTCTCTTTTTCAGATTTTCAACTTGATTTTTTAAAAATATTTTCCAAGTAGGCTTAAAATTCTTATCACAGATTTCTAAGTGTGAGATGCTAATGAGATACGGTATGTGCGGAAGTATTTTCCCTCTATTTAAAACTAAAAATGACTTTTATAGTTCTATTTTCCAGAGAAAAAATCAGATGCTTAGATTTAGCTTGATATTTATGATATTATCTTCTTTTTTCTTTTCATAAAGAAAACTAAATAACATAATAAATTTCTATCAAATAACTGGCTTACGTCAAAATGGAATTTCTTATTTGTTAAGGTAAAATTAAATTAAATAAAGATTGTAAGTTGATTTTAATTTAATTATTCACAAGGAAATGTATTAACAATGTTTAATAATAAATTTACTAAAAACTTTTTCCAAAGCAGTATGAATAAAAGTACAATGTTAAGCCAAACTTTTTCCAAAACTTTGAAAAACATTTTTTTCCAGTGAGTAACATAAGTGAGCTCAAATATAGGCCTAGTAATTATACAATTATTATACATGTGTTTTAAGTATCTTCTATAGAAACACACACACAAATATATAAAGCATTATTTTTGAAACCAAAAATAATGAATTTACCTCTTTACTAAGAAACTTGTGCTTGTTTTTTGCTGCATAAAGTCAAACTTGAGATAAGTACGCAAAGATCTCATTTTCAACCGACATGAGATAATTTCTATCCTAAGTCTTGGTTCTTGTTAAGAATAAACTTGCTCACACATATAAGGGTTGAAAACTGCAGCAAATTGTTAAATGTTTTCCTGTGATAGGCAAGTTACTCTCCTTTCACAGAAATTGAGATCTACCAATATCTTCCCTCACTCTCAGGACCAAGAGGCAGTGGAAACATTTCAAGATTTCCTTTTGTAACACGATTTTTCAAAAGATCCTGTTTTCTTTTAAATCTAAGACTCTCATCATTTGAAGTCAAAACATTTTCTGATGGGCCTTATGGGAACTTGTTCAACTGGTTCATGTGATAAAAAAAAGTGTGCTAAGCAGACTGGTTTCTGTAGCCATTCTTCCTCTTCAAAACACTCAGCGACATCTGCAATTTGCCTTTCAACTCAGACACCCTGTTAAGAATTCTTCCTCTGCTAAACCAGCAGATTTCTGTATGCTGCAGGAAACTTAGGAGCTCTTTTCCCGGGTTTTGAAAGCATTCCCAAGTGAGCTGTCATTGTTTAATAAAGTTAACCATTTTTGCACCATCCTCCAGACATTTTCTTTTTAATTTTCATTTTCAAGAATTTATTGACACCAGCACCTATCTGTGAAGAAAGCAATGTGTTGTGGCATTATCCTACAAGAGGCGACACATTCCATGAAGCCAGTCATTGAGAGGGCGCTATCAAAGCAGATGAGACCCAGTTCCTCCAAGAGAAATCCTTTGTTTACAAAACTTCAAATATATCTCGTCTTTGATTTTTTCATGTACTGCTCTGCAACAGAAAAAGTTTTCTTGAATTTCAACATCATTTACAAGTCTTACAAATGCCATAGCATGACATTTATTGGTGAAGTCTGTTGACTCATCAACCTGGAGAGAGAAGCTGTTGTTTTTCAGTTTATTATAGCCAACCTTTTCAGCATGATGCCATGCACCATCAATATGTCAACTTATTTACTGTTTGAAAGAGGGCACTTTTCATTTTATCATGCTGTGTCTGGTAACATTTTACTCACTCTAGTTTTACATGCTAGTGTGATAAGTTTTCTTTTTCTGGGCAATAAGTTTTGCTGCTACTAAGTCAATTGCTCCCCAGGCCTTTCAAAACTAGGTTTTAATTCTGTTTGGGGATTCCAATAGTCCTTTAAAATAATCAGCTCCTTTGCTTATCAAATGGCTGTGAATTTGGTGGAGCCGTTACTGTATTTGAAAGTTATTTTCCATAGACAAGGCATAGTGGAAGACCTGAATTACCAACTCACATAAAATGCATTCATAAGTAACTTTCATTATAAAAACAGGTGGTTTTACTCAGCCATAAAAAATGACAAAATTGGGGCCAGCCCTGTGGCCAAGTGGTTAAGTTTTGCACTCTGCTTCCACGGCCCAGGGTTTCACCGGTTCGGATCCTGGGCGCGGACATGGCACCGCTCATCGGGCCATGCCGAGGCAGTGTCCCATATAGCACAACTAGAGACACTCACAACTAGAATATACAACTACATACTGGAGGGATTTGGGGAGAAAAAGCAGGAAGAAAAATAAAGACATTGGCAACAGTTGTTAGCTCACGTGCCAATCTTTAAAAAAACAAAAGACAAAATTGTCCCATTGGAAGCAACATGGATGGACCTTGAGGGTATTATGCTAAGCGAAAAAAGCCAGACAGAGAAAGACAAACAGTGTATGATTTCACTCATATGTGGAAGATAAATAAATGCATGGACAAAGAGAACTATCTAGCGGTTACCCGGGAAAGGCGGGAGTGTGATAGGGAGAGTGAAGGTGTGCACCCATAAGATGACTGGCGAATAAAAATGTGCAACTGAAATTTCACAATGTCGTAAACTGTCATAACCTCAAAAAAAAAAAAAAAGCAGTAGGTGATTTTGTGTCCCCTGTTCTACTACTGCAGTGAAATGACACATAAGCTTTTAATTCTTCATCATTAACTTCATTAAAATCTCTAGGAAACCTAACCCTAGAATCCTCCTCTTCCGTCTCACACGTCATCATCAAAACTTGCCACATTGGACTATTTGGATTTATTTGTAATATGTGGCTAATTAAATGTAAGACAAAAGGACGTAATAAACAACTAAACAGAAATAATTACGAAAAAATAGAAAATCTTCAAAATACAATTTATTTCTGACTTACGTCATCCGCCTTTTATTGCATTTGACTCAAGAGTAAGGAAGTAGAGGAAGGCTGAGAAAGGCGAACAGCTAAATTACAACACTTAAGAATTCCTTCTTTAGAATAAACATTTCTGTCAGCTCTCTTCCCTCACTAAACTGTCTCTTGGTTGCATGCAACTTGGCTAAAACCAAATATGTTGGTATCACCTTGGGGCGGCCGGTGGCGGAGCAGTTAAGTACGCACGTTCTGCTTCTCGGCAGCCTGGGGTTCGCTGGTTCGGATCCTGGGTGCGGACATGGAACCATTTGGCAAGCCATGCTGTGGTAGGCGTCCCACGTATAAAGTAGAGGAAGATGGGCAAGGATGTTAGCTCAGGGCCAGTCTTCCTCAGCAAAAAGAGGAGGATTGGCAGCAGTTTGATGTCAGCTAGGTCTTGCTACATTGCTAAGCATAGTGAAGGAAGACAGGAATCTCATAAAGAAAACTCCAAGTATTCTATGCATGTTTTAAGGAGAGACTAGTCTAGAACTGGAGGAAAATTTCTCTATTATGCCAGCAAATATTTCTTAGTTGCTTTCAATGAGAGGAATTGAAACATGCAAAAAGTCCTATGGGAACCACACAGGAAAGGTACACTGAAAACTACAACAGTGAATTTTACTATTGGCTCTTCCATCATCTAGACTGTAGGCCTCTCATCTGTAAACCTAGCAGCTTAAATAAAAAGGGAACTTTGAGTTCTGACGTCCTATAATTTTGCTCCTTTGTCTCCACAGGCTGCTTAAATATATTGGAGCAAATTTCTCCTTTTATCATAAACTCAAATTTTATAAACCATCACACCTAATGCCACTTTGGAGAATTCCACTCCATCTGTTTTGCTCCTTGTATATAAGGAGGCATGTCCTTTTGAACTGCGTTATGCATAGAAGAAGAGAAGAAACAAAGGCTTTGAAGTAGCGCAGAGGGGAAGGGTTATAGCTAAAGTGTCACAGAAAACGAAACAGAATAACTATGAACAGGACGTGAAAAAAATGCCATCTGAAATGAGCCTTGCACATGGGTCCTCAGCTTGTTTATCTAGGACAATCGTGTCGTGGCTCAATCCTTAAACTGCACGACTCAATATTCAGCATCTGTTATCCTCCCCCACACTCATTGTTGATTGGAAGCCAAAAAAATCATGCCTCACTCTCTTCACACAACAGAAGGTAAACTATTGGCACTCAGATGTTAAGTAATGCCATTAGAAAGAATGCTATGTATGAAAGGTAATTAAAAAATAAACTCATATGCCACTTGAAGAGTTTTTTAAAGGTTATGCTATGGTAGAAACAAGTAACGACTGATCGCTTTCAAATCTTTCCTAGTGTGTTCACCAAAAAGCAGAGGCTCAAAGTTAAACTTCACGTTGTAAACTTACTCTCTGAGCACCAGTTCACTCAGATTTGCCCTTTGAAAACACTGGATTATTTATATTCGTTGGTATGAATCAAAGCTGGAAGGTCACCTCATATATTCCTCTCTGGCTCTACAATTGTATCTAATTTTTAAAACTAAGATTCAATAGTTGAACATGGATGATATTCTGACCAGTTCATTAAGAGTGGCTGTATAGAGCTCAAGCAATAATAAATGTAATATCCTCCTCGGTGTTAGCTTTTAACTTGCTAATTGGTGGATGGAACCTCCATTCAAAGTCGCAGTATTATAATAAAATTAGCACCAACAATTGTCATGCTATAAACCCAAGTATTCGAAAGTTAAGAAAAGAAGAAGCCTCAACCTTAGAGGGTAGTAATAAAGAAGAAAAACTTCATTGTCAGATATGCTGGGTTTGAATCCAGCTCCATTTCTTGCATGCCGGACAAGTTGTTTACAGTTGTCTCATCCTCAATTTCCTCTTTGTAAAGGGGTGATTAAATACCCCTCTCACTGGGTGGTTTGTGGATTAAATCACATATATATTGAAAGCAGTTAATACGCTGCCTTGTACTTAGAGAGGGTACAATCTATGGACGTCGCTTTTACCTGTTGCATTAGATCCCTAAGCTCTATAGAGTAGGGTCATTGTCCCATTAACTGTCGTTGTCTCACTGCAAAATGTTATGTCTGGCACAGAGCGGATTTGCTCCTGTTATGATTTTCAACTCAGTTTTCTGTTTCTATCTACTAGCCCCACTGATATACTATATTTTGAAAATAAAAGCCCTAGATGTTACTACGCTTTTTTCAATTCTTTCCTTCAATTGAGATCACTTTCTGTTTCTAAGAATATGGAGAAGCAAAGAAACACATATTTAGAAAGAAGTTAATACTTGCTCTTCTAATCAGAGACATTTGAGAGCGTAGCCCAGCAGTCGTTTTCTAGCATCTCCTGGGTTCTCTTTCTTGGAGAACTAAATACGAACCAGTATTATCCTAACTGCGCTGAGTAAGGACAAAAAGAAATCACATTTCTCCCACCTTTGCAGCTTTAACAATCATTTCTTTTTAATGTCACCTTGATTAAGAACCATGTGTATCAAGTATAAGACTTGGTTATAACTGTACAATTTATACTCATCAGCAACAGTTGGTACCACTTCTGACACCCAGGAGCTTGGGTGTCAGTCTAAATGGTAACTAATTACAAAAGTTAAATGGTACCCCAGGTCCTCATTCCTTTCTTTCCTGCGCATCCTAGTTAGCCTCTACTCTTTATAGATCAAAGTCTTTTTTCAGTTCCTGAGGAGTTATTTTTTAAATTTTCATGGCCAGTGCACAGGTGCATATTTTGTAGGTCAGGTATTTTGTAGAAAGCTCTTATATTGGAATTGGTTTAAAGTTTTTCTCATAATTAAACTAGAATTATGGGCTTTTCGGAGGAAGACTATAGAGATAAAGTGTGATCCTCATCACATCATATTGAGGGTGTATATGATCACCATGATTGATCACTGTCAACTTTACTCACCTGGCTGAGGTAGTGTTTGTTAGATTTCTCCACTGTAAGGTTACTCTCCCCCGCTCCCCCACCTTTTCATATTGGCCTCTTCAGAAGGAAGTTACTACGTATAGTCTACATTTGTGGAGTGGCGAGTCATAAGTCCTCCTTCCTGAGGGTGGGATATCTACATAAATTATTTAGAATTCCTCTGCACTAGAGATTTGTCTATTCTCTTATTTATTCAATAATTCACTTACATGAGTAACCATTTAGGATATTTATTTCATATTTGGGTTATATCCTAATAATATTTCATTTTTTGCTCAAATTGTTCCAGTTTTGGCCTTCAGGAGATCTTTTAGTTGACTCCTGTGTCCTTATGCATGTCCCCATCATTGTGGGATTTTTTTGTGTGTGCTTCCTTACTTTCTGCACAAGATACTCCAGGGTCATCTTACATATTTATTGCCTTAATCTTAGAATCAGACATTTCTCCAAAGAGCTATAGGTCCTTTTATTGGAGAATGGACTGAAATCAAGATCTAGGTAGTTGTTGCTAGTAGGACGTTGATACTTCTAGGCCCCTTCGGCAACAGAGCAAGGAAATATATTTATGCATCCACAGGGGAGGAAGAACATTTCCTCTGCCCTCTGGGGCCTTCTGGCTGGGCTACGAATTAAATGCACATAAGACAGAATAACAGGAGAAAATTAAACAAAGCTTTATAACAGGTATACATGTGAGACACTCAGAAAATCTGAGCAACTTGCCAAAATGGTGGCGATTCTCATATTAAATACCGTCTTCAGCTAAAGACAAAGAAGGATGTTGCGGGTGGGGGGAGTCAGTTATAGGAGGTTATCAGAAAAGGCAAAGTAAACCAGAGTAAGATTATTATGCAGATTTCAGTTCTCGTCTTCTGCACTGATAAGAGTTTCTAGAGATCAGGTCATCTCTCCTTCTTCCTCGTACAGAGAGGGAGATACCTTTACAGATGGAGATTTCCCTTACAAATGTAAACGTCTCTTACAAAGGGTAACTTCTACTTTTCAGATCTTCTCCCATATCTGCAGATTTTAAAAGTAACCAGCCCCAAATAATCCTCATGCTTAAGAGGCACATTTTGGGGTGGCCAATTCTGATCCCCCACATATCCTATATACATAAATATATTGTGTGTTTAATGTGTAAATTGTAAGGGAGGAAGAGAATTCCTCTACTTACTCTAGGTCCTTCTGGCTGGGCTACAAATTAAATTCACGTGAGATGGAATAACAGAGGAAAATCAAACAAAGCTTCATAACATGTATACATCGGAGAAACCCAGGAAAGCTGAGTAACTCAACAAAATGGCCGAGCTGCCAGCTTAAATATTATTTTCAGCTAAAGGCAAAGGAGGATGTTGGGGGTAGTAGTTTGGGATTTCAGAGGGAAGGAAGACAATTTACACGGAGATGGAAATGCAAATATTTGTTAAACAAATTTTGCTGGGCCAAAAACGGGCTTGTTGGTGCCTTTCTATCACACTTATTTTACATTACACTATACGTAATATAGTATACATATATTATGGGTACATATAATATAGAAGGAATGTTAGCTCCTCCCTGGAACAGGTCTTCTATGTTAAATTCTTTTAAGCAATTTGGGGGAAGGTCGAATGTCCTTCCTGAGTCTTCTGAGCCTTTATTGTCTTCAGCTCAAAATAATCCTCATACCAGAGCAGTGCATCTTGGGGCAGCCTGCCCTGAACCCCATCAATATACACATTATATATTGTATACACATATCTATACGTATTTCTACACATAACCATCTGTATCTATATTGCTAAAAGTGAGTTCATAGTGACGCCTCAAATTTTAATCCATTACCATATGGACCATGCCAGCCTCTTCCCCTTGCATACCTGAAAGCTGCCACTCCAACAGTAAGAAACCTGGCTCCAGCTGTCTGCCATCTATTTGCTTATTTTCCAGGATACATGAATAGTGGTTTCAGAATTGTTCATCTGTACCGCATGGAAAACAACTTTATCAACTCAAGGACATTGCCATGTACAGTTCTTTTTGCCTTTAGCCTTAAAGACTTCATCATTTCCAAAGTTACTTAGGTTATCACGTTTTCCCTTTCAATGAAGTTCTTTCATACTTTCATAATATAATTAGATTGTTTTGTTTCATTCTGCATTCCATATTAGGATGCTCCTACGTGCTAAATGATTGTTTTATTTTGCATATATTAAGATCCACTCTTTGTTCTGTAAAGTTCTATAAGTTTTGACAAATGCGTAATGTTATATGCCCACCATTATGATAACATACAGAATAGTTTTACCACTTAAGAGACAACTTGTATTTTGCCTATTCAAACTTACCCTTTCCCTTTGATTCCCAAGCAACCACATTTAAAGTTCATCTGTGTGTTTTTGTACCGTGATAGCTCATTTATTTTTATTGCCCAATTATATTCCAGTATATGGCTATAAAATAGTTTATCCTTTCACCCATTGAAGGACGTCTTGGGTACCTCCAGGTTTTGGCAATTATGAATAAAGCTACTATAAACATTCACGTGCATGTTTTTGTATGGACTTGTTTTGTTATCCAAATCAGTTGGGTAAATATCTAGGAGCAAGACTGCTGGATCATATGGTAAGACTTGTTTAGCTTTGCAAGAAACTACCACAACTCCAATGAAACTGTTCTTTTCGAGATCATGATAACCCCCATGTTCCCAAATCAAAATAGATACTTCCTCTGTTCATCTGATGTTCCTGTCTCTTTATTTCTGAAATATTTCCTTTCTTTGATTTCATTGACATGTTCTCCTCATCTCCAAGTTCATATTTCTCACCCTACAACCAGATGGATCTGTCTAACATGCATAATTTATTGTTGGCATTCAGTTTAAAATCCTTCCATAAATCCCAACAGCACTAAGAATAAAATATGCGCAGCCTCGTATGGTGTGCAAGGTCTTTTGCAAGCCAGACCTTGCTCATGAGGCCCAGTTTCTTATCTCTTACCTTTCAGCAACACCTCCCAATCAACCTCAGATCTAGCCCCAGCAAACCACCTGTACTGCCTTAAACAAGAAACTCATGGCCTTCTTTCTATCTGTGCCTATGTCTACATGATACGTCACATGATTCCAGATTTAGATCAGGGGTCTCTTCCTCTGAGAAGTGTTCCTAGGTTAAATAGTCTTCTGTGGTCTGAGACTCCCCTGTGCATATTTCTACCAGAGCACATATTGTACTGATTTGTAATTGCCTAAAAGCACTGGGGCTGGAGCTTTGCAAAAACTTCTGTTTCTCATCTTTCTGTTATTCGCATCTTCATTCAATAAGAAGTTATGGAATGCCAGTCAGCTGTGTTGTGTGTAGAGGAGGAAAAATAATTTCCCCTCTATCCTTCTGAATTCCCGTATGAGACTCCTATAATAAAAGACAGATTAACAAGAGAAAAGCAAACAGAGTTTATTAACATGCAGACCTCAGGTATACATGAGAGATACCCAGGGAAATACGAGTCACCCCCTCATGTGGTTTAGAATTCCAGCTTACATAGCATCTTCCACGAAGAACAATAAATTTGTGGAAAATGTCAGGACAAATGAAAGCAGTTTTAGGCTTCCAAGGGCAGAGATCAAGGCTAATTAGTAAATCTGTTAGGTAGATTCCTCTGGTGTCCTCTCCAGGCTGACAGGGTCTCAAGTAGTCTCTGGGGATCGATCTTTATCCTTCCTGGTAAAGAGGTGAAGAGGACACCTTTGTAAACTTATGTCCTGCTTTTAGGCAAATGGGAGAGGGCAGAGAGCTTTTACATCCACTTCTCAATTGCGTTCGGCTCAAAATAATCCTTATGCCAAACAGGCATATTTTGGGGTGGCTGGATACAAGGCTAAGTGCTAAAGGAATAACAATGCAGAAATAAATCGTAGTCTTGGCTCTCGGGAACTGGTTGACTATGACCAAGATTTGGCAGTTAATAAAAGTAGTGATAATAATTCTAATCCTAATGTAATACTAACAACAAAGAAAAGGAATTATGTCCACTATCCTTTATTGAGAACAAATATATGCCATGCACCATGCTTATTCTTTTGTGCGCATTAGTTTTGCTAAATGAAGGATTTGTCTACCTGATTTAACAGTTACCTTAGCATTTTGCCTCTAAGGAAGCTCTTGCCTGTCCCTCATTTATGGTGGTGTTTAGTTCCTTTGTGACCCTCCTAGACCAACAAGCAGACCTGTTTGAAGGAGAGAGTAAAACTAGGAGATCCATCCATGGAGAAAGGGCTTCAGAATCACTTCAATGATGGACTCTTCGAAGTTCTCCTTACACATATTGTCTAACTTCTCACTTCCTCCTGACTTTCTTTTCAGTTCTTAATCTTCTGCTTTTGGCCACATGCCTTATTTTTGGAACTTCTCTCTTTGTATGTAGCAGAGTCTCGTATCCTCTTTTCTTTTCATCATCTGGTCTTGAAATCTCAGTTACCGTGAATATCTCTCTGGCTCTGACATATTGCTGCAACAGATCCTCTCTTTCTCTCCCTGGAGATAATGTCCACTCGGTTTATTGCTCTTTCTTGTTTCCTGTTGCTAAGCCTACACAAAAACGTGGTCTTCCCCAGACCGAAAAATGCCACACTTCACCAAGAAATTGTAAAGTCAGAGAAGGCACTTTATGCTTACGTGATAGCTGTAGTACTGGAATGATCTTTTCAATGAGAATTACTTAAGCTTGATTTGTGATTAACACCTTGCACAACTTTCTCTTTTTCCTCAATGTTCTATAATCCTTCACCCATTTCCAGCTTCCAACTTAATAATCTCTCTCTTCTCACTTTGGCAAAGAATCCATTTTAAGAACTTGTCAGGCAAGTATCTGGAAATATATACACTATTTGTTTTATCTCATCCTTGGGTTTGCAAATAGTGAGTATAGCATTTTAACGTTTTATATTTAATATTTAAGTACATACATTACCTTGACATGTTCCTTTCTCCCCACTTTGGATAAAAAGCTGAGAATTGACATTCTTCTAATTTAAATTTATTCTTACAGACTATTTATCACCCAAGTATCCTTAGCCAAGACTTGTAGAAGCTTTATTTGGTCTTATTACTTTCTTCTATATTCTTTCAAACTAGGAAAAAAAAATCTACACCATGTTCAATTGGATTGCCCTCTATAACAAATCACTCTTCTAGCTCAGTGAGTTTTCTCTTTAAGCCCCAGATTTTTATATTAAAGATGCTAATTTGGTTTTCCAGTTCACTGTCTTACTGACTAAATATATTTATGCAGCAAGCTGCTTTTAACATAGCCTCTTGCTTAAGTCTGAAGTTTTTTTCCTCCTTTCATAGTGGCCTGATTTGCTCACTTCATTCCTCATGATGTATTTTCATAAACAGGCAACCATGTAAAAGTCAACAGTGAGAGCCTAACATCCGGAAATTGAGCTCATGGTTATTATTTAATGTGTCACTTTTCTCTAATTCAGGTATGAAACAAATCTAGTTTGGAGATAGGATACAAGAATGTTTTGTTTTACCATATGGAACAAATATGCTTGCTAAGAGCTTAAGGCTTGAATGCTTTTACTCTCAGAATCAATTATAAATGACCAGAGGCTCTCCATTCCACAACACTCCCCAGACAAAAACAATAGCACACAAAAAGATACTTTCTATAAAAATCAGTATTTTAAAATAAAAAATGAAGAGTTGGGAAGAGATGCCTTGGCCTGCCTGTCTTTAGAAGAGGCAGCAGCACCGAAGTAGGAAAGCAGGGGGTCCTGCACTACTGTGCTTTAAGGTTAAGTCTTGGTCCAGAGGCACCATTGTTGAGAATTAAAGGGCCGTCCATTTTCAGTGACTGCTGATTACTCTGCTGCCCTTTTGAAGACTTCCAATTACAGCGTCAGCTAGAACCCACTCCAAATCACTGGACCCTGCCTTGAGGCCTGTTTTGTTCCCCCAACAAGCCATTAAACACATATCTGTGCATACGGCTATAGACCACTATTGCTATCAGATAGATTTAAGCCAAACAGAAGGAACTGGGGAGTGCAGGACCTTTGTTAACTGTCACAGAAAATTTAAATTACTCAGTTTTGATAAAAACAGATATCCTAATGGTCAATGGAAATGCAAAAGCTCTTTAACACATGAGAAGCTGGAGTTATATAAGTGTCGTGTTTCAAATTTGCTCGGACGTGTTCTTTGGTTTGGTCTTCCCTGGGGAGATAATAGATTGGAATGAGATTAATGATTAACTACTGGCCTGAATATCTATTGTTTCTCAAAATAATCTCAGCCCTTTGGCATCTGGGATTCTTTTTCTCCTGTACTCTTTCATCTGTCCTGGCTACATGTACACTCACACCCCTTTCTCCTCCCTCCCTCCTGATTCCCCGGAAGCCTCCTTTCTTCTTTCTGCATTCCTTAAGCATTTATTACAGGGCACAAAACCCAGGGTGGAGCCAATTTGGATCTTCTTCCAGTCACTAACGTTGAGTATTGCACGTACTAATGATTAAACTTAGCTAAGAGTGAAGCCAGGTACCTGAGGGTTACTGTAAACATTCAATAAGAACATGATCACCCTTCAAACTTGTTACCAACACAGACACAGATGAAAAGAAGTTAATCTTGCTAATTTGCTGTTTTCTTGTTGACAAATAGAAATAGCAAGCAATAGGATATATTGGAGTATATGAGGAAGCCATTTGGTGTAAACCTAATTCGGCCTGACTTTGCTTTTTCCAAAAGGGCCTGACCGTGGCCATTGAGCATGCATTGTATATCTGCTTTAAACATTTACTATGACAAGAACAAATGGCCTTAAGATAAAGGTGCAACTTCCACCTACATCGGCATTTCCTTAAGGATAAGCATCTTGCCTTAGGCTAGGAACTGATTGCTGTGCTCACCTGTGACCACCCAGCTCAAGACAACAGACCTGCCACCCTGCAGTGTCCACTGAGACAGCAGACCTACCTGCCGTGTCCATCAATCGCTGTGCCAACAGAACAGTCTCGCAACTATTGTAAAAGGGATATTTCAATCATATGTGAAACATCCTCATTGGGGGTATATAACCACTCTGTACACCCCACTTCTTTGGTGCCCTTTCTTCCTTCAGGAAGAAAGGCCCCAGGCCATGGTCCTCACATTTTAGCTCAGAATAAACTCACCCAAATTTTCATCTATAGATTGGTTATGGATTATTTTCGTTGACATTGTTTAACCTGAGGGGTGACTCAAGGGTCAGAAGGATTTATGAGCTTGTTTTGCAGAATAAAAAGAATGTCTTTAAGGAAGTTTCAATCATCAGATAACCAGCCCCCAGCTGCCAGCTGACTCCCAGAGGCCTGATTGTCCAAGGGCTTACCTGGAGTGAAAGAAACATGGATTTCCCTTTTGTTTATCCAAAACTCCTCCTCCCAAGCCCCTTGCTCTATAAAATGCACTGCTTTCTTCTTTTGTTAAGGCAGATTTGAGAGAATCTATTCTCCCGCTTCTCATTTCAGCCAATTGGAGAAAACTTTTCTCCATCTCCAAGCACCTGATGTCTCAGTGATTGGCTTATGGTGCATTGGGCACATGAACTTCAGATTAGGAGGTTTTGTATCAGTGGCAAAAATTGCTAATAATTGCAAAAGTACTATTCTAATAAGCATTTTGCCTTATTCATTCATTTAATCCTCATGCCGATCCATTGAATACTTTACTATTATTCTCCCCATTTTACAGACAGTGAGGCACAGAAAGAGTAAGTGTCCCCAAGTCCACACAACTGCATGGTAGCAGAGCTAGGATTTGAACCCAGCTAGTCTAGCACCAGAATTCTTGCTTATAACCACCACACCAAGCTAGCAGTTGAGTAATGTTGCTGCCTAGCCCATCGAAGACCAGTCAACAAATCTTAGCTGTCTTCTTATTCTCTTTTCTCTTTATGAACCTTTTTAAATGATGTCTTCATTCAACTAATTTAAACAACAAATATTATCGAATGCTTTCTATATAACAAGCACTTTTCTTTATGCTAAGGATAGTGTAGTGACTAAGGCAAATGTAAATATTGCTCATTAGGTCACGCTTGTACTATTTTTATGCTCACGAATGGCACTTGTGGGATGATGTCTATTTCTCTCCTAACGCCTTACCCACACCCAGACACAGCAGTCAGAGTACAAGCTACATAACAAACAGGTAAGTTATTTAAGTTTCTCTGTGTCTCGATTTCCATATACCTAATTTGGGGATAATGGTGCCCGCATCTTAGAGTTGTGGGGATCTTTAATGAGTGAATTCATGTAAAGCACTTAGAACCATGAATGGTGTCTATAAGTGCTCCATCACTCCATTACTGTTCATCTTCCCTGCCTGCCTCTCTTGACCCCCACCCTAGCCCACCACATATGCTTCCCTCAGTAATTATTTATTGAATAGATAGACACAAAAAAGAGGAACTATTCTTCCAGGACTGCTGAAGATAATGCTATTCTTTGAAATTGCTTTCTGTTTGACTAATTTGCTTTGATTTTTTTATTTCCTTTAGCACATAATGCTGAACATGGTCCTTACATATGCGAAGGCCTGCCTTTGGCCTCTGTTCACTATTAGTAAAGAGTGAGCTTTCATCACAGTCAACTAATGAATAAGAGTTCAGCCATTGCTGGAGAGACTTGAACTCAAAAGGAAAAAGGTTATTCTTTTTTTCACTGTAATGAACCTATTTATACGAGAATAGACCATTATATCTTTGGTATAAAGTCCCGGCTTTTTGGATAGTTTCTTAAATTTTATTCACTTTCTTTCCTTTAAACAAACCATTATCCGTCTTTTAGTCATTACTCATTCCGTTTGAGAAAGGATGCTTTTTTCTTCATATCTGAGACAACACAGTTTCAGACTCTTATTTCTTGCTGTTAGCAAGATCACATTGCCCTTGCCAGAGAATTTGATGGGGAAGTATTTAAACTTGACTTAAATTAGTTAATTGTACAAATTTTCCAAAGTTAAAAGAACTCACAACAAAAGTTCCATCCAAATCGCCTGTAGAAATGTTCATTGCAAGGTGAGCTCTCAAGGGGACCTGCTGCATTTATGTTTAGTGCTGTTAAGCCTTCTGTGACTGTGATGGTTTCACACTGGACTTCAAGCAAAATATGAATCAGCTGATAAATGTGAGAAATTTCAGGAAAGCATTTATAATCAACCAGAAAACAAATTTTCTGGCAGATCATGCTATGAGTATATTCGTTTAATCAAACATTTATTGAACATCTCCTAGGCATCAAGACAGGCATTGTATTAGGTGCTGAAATCAACAATGATAAACACATATCCTCTGCTCTAAAGGAGCTCTTAGAATAGTTTGGAGAAACAGATTTGCAAATCCATCATTTTTATTTTTTTTGATGAGGATGATTGGACCTGAGCTAACGTTGGTTGCCAACCTTCCTCCTTTTGCTTGGGGAAGATTGTCCCCGAGCTAACATCTGTGCCAACCTTCCTCTATTTTTCGTATGTGGGATGAGCAGTGTGCAGGTTCATGCCAAGGATCTCAAACCACCAACCCCTAGCCGCCAAAGCAGAGCATGTGAACTTGACCACTATGCCACTGGGCTTGCCCCAGATTGTTTTTTTTTCTTTATTGAGGAAATGGTTGTGTCAGAGATAAGCACAAGATACTATGGAACTACCTAACCAGCCTGGTTGTGAGAGATAGATTAGGAAAACTTGGAGGAGGTAATGCCAAAGCTAAGTCTTATAAGATGGCAAGGATTAGCTAGACCAAAGGTTCTAGTTAGGTAAGATATAGCATGCACAAGACATGGGAGGGAGAACTGGTATAGCATGTCTACAGAACTGCAAGTGCTTCTGTGTTGCTAGAGTGTAAAACATAAGATGGAGTGGCATGAGGTGAGATTGGATAGCAGTGAAGGGGAGCAGAATTTGTCACTCTAAAATATGTTTTGATAAGAAATTTTCACATATTGAGATATATGGGGTAGCTGTTCTGGTTTAAATCTGATTCGGCCTGAACTAAAGAAGCCTGACATATGGCCTGTCAAATATACATTGTACATCTGCTTTAACCATTAAAGTAAAGGATGCATTAAACATTATCCCAAAGTAAAGAATGCACTCTTTGAAGATAGAAATGCATACTGCCTTTTCCAAGGCATCAGTACCAGTACTCCTTTGAAGATGATTCCTTTCCTGCACATCAGGGTAAAGTTAACCTGCTAATCTGTAACTAAATCTCTCTTTGAAACTTTGAGGAATATGCATCCTGGACATGTTTGATGTATGTTCTTTGGTCTAAAAAGGTATAAAACTGTACTGAAGACCATGCTTCTCCAGAACACTTTTTTCCTTTATGAAGACTGCATTCCCAGGGTAGTCCTCAGCTTGGCTCATGTAAAACTCACCTTATCTGTCTCATTTATAGATTGGTTATTGGTTATTTGCATTGACAGCCTCTTTGGCATAAGGAATATTTTAGGCTTATTATTTTTAAGAAAGAGCAGGTGTAGCAAAAGTTCTGAAAACCAAGTAGAAGTACCTTTTGTAAGAGAAATTTACATTTATAAGGGAAATCTCTATTTATAAGGATGTCTTCCTTTCTGCATCAGGAAGAGGAGGATGACTACATCTCTAGAAACTCTTATCAGTGGTGAAGTCAGAGACTTAAATCTGCATAACAACTATACCTTTGATTATTGCACTTTCCTGGGAAGCTCCCATAGCTGGCTTCCTACCCACAACATCTTCTTTTGTCTTTAGCTGGAGATGATATTTAAGGTGGTGGCTTGGGCTATTTCAGAGAGTTACTCAGTTTTCCCAGGTATCTCCGCTGTATACAAGAGGTATGTGTGTTGTTGAACTTATGCTTGTTTTTCTTCTGTTGATCTGTCTTTTATTACAAGGAGAAGTCTCAGACAAGAACCTAGAAGGGTAGAGGGAAAATTATTTTTCTCCTCTACAGCAGGAAGCGGTTAAATTATGGCAACTTATTTTTGGTTTATCATCCTCTTAAGATTTAGCTTTAGTCTCAGGGCTATGTGGAGCTCACTATGGGTTTTAAACCCAGAAATGACATGATCAGATTTGCATTTAGATAGATAATTCCATAAATTGTGTGGAGACTAGGTTTCAGGAACCCAGGATTGGATGAAGGGGGCTTGTAAGAAGCTGTAATTGCAAGAGATGGTAAGAGCTCGACATCAGGCTGTGGAGTAAAGCTGGAGGGGTGAGTTTTGAAGATGTTAGTATGTGAAATCAGCATAAGTCAATGTGGTTTGGAGTTGGAGGACGATAAATCAAGGATGAATCCAAGATTTATCATATAAATGGCTAAAAGGATAATAAAAAGGAAATCAAATATTTTAAATTAATTTCCTCTAAGTTACTTATTTCTAAACCCTATGTAAACAAAGCAACAAAACACATACATCATGATAAGTGGACCACAATTGCAGAATGGTCTTTTTTAGTTCATTCTAAAAGAAATAAAAGTAGACAAACTGAATACTCACTGTATGAAAAAGAAGAAATTGCAGAAAAATTAGCCATTTTGTAAAAATATATTTAAAGATATCCTTGGATAATTGGGACTAAGACATGAATTAGGTGGATTTATCCTGCCAACTGTTGTCTTAGTGTCATGTTGACAATGAAACTAGAATGTCTAGTCTTGGTTTCAACGTTTTTGCTGCATTGACAAACCATAGAACACTAAACAATATACAGAGTTTTGATCCAAATTCATGATAGCTGCAGAAATCCAGCCTGAGGGTTTGTTTACTGTTCCTGGTATTCACAGTTTCCTCTGATGCCCCAAGTCTGGCTGAATTAGATGCTATTTTAGCTGGATTAGAGTTCCAACTGTGCATTCTTTTCCTCTGATGAAAGGAGATTGATGGTCTTTATTTTTAATTTGGGTACAGTAGATATTTACTTCTTCCATTCCTTATAAAAACTCCAGGAGTAGCCCCATTATCCAGATAAGTAAATGGAAGCCAGAGACATCATAGAGCAAGAAGTGAAGGAAAGAGGACTTGAATCAAATTCCTTCTGGAGTGAGTGTAATGTTTTTGATACTGCCTCTAACAATCTTGAGTGTACTAATCATTGGGCAGAGAGAACAAAAGAGACCAGCTATCTCCAGTCATTCTTCATTTGTTATAATTTATCATTCAGCTTTTTTTTCAAATAAATATAGCGGTTTAAGTTAAGAGGGAAATGTATTCAGTGCTTACCATGTGCCTCACACATGAGTTAGGAAGTGGAAGTCACAGAGGTTTGAAGCCACGTGGACTTGGATTTGACCTCAGGTCCTCCTGTGCGGCTCCAGGAAATCATGTCAACTCACTGAGCTCGAGAGACTTGAGTTTATTTTCATAAAATCAAGTTTTGTAAAGACTAAATCCTATGTCCCAAAAATATTGCATAAATAGGTAGCTTTAATGTTATGCCTTTAACCCTTTGCCTAGGTTATTTCACACACATAAGTCTACAAAACAATTCAGTGAGATAATTAAATTTTTTTTTAATTTAGACATTGGGATAACTGAGACTGAGAGATTAAACCAAAATGTCAGTTGTATTCTTAGAATGAAGGAGAAGCAAAATTTAAATTTCAAATTAATTCCAAAAAGTGTGCTTTTTCTACTGTAATATAAATTAGAATATATTTATTAAAAATAGATCATATGTATTGTTTACTTGAACCAAGTACTTTGCTTACTATTTGATGTATATATTTTTAATTTAATTCTAAAAGCAACCTTTTGAGGTAAGGAGGAATTTTGTTGCTTTTTTATAGATTAGAGAACTGATTTTTAGAGAAGTTAATGAACCTGCCCAAGGTCACACATTAAGAAAATAGTGGGAATTCCACACTCTAAACACACTATAAAAAGGATACACGCTTTAAAATAAATATCTTCTGTGATCAATCTACTTTGCCAGTTCATGTTTAAGACCTGTAAACATTCTAGAGAATTATAAAATTAAGGTTGAAAAATCATTGCATAGGTGTCTGAGACCATATGTTCTTGGCCCAATCAAGAGTGTTAGTGGCATGCGTCATAAACTGGTTCCAGCCCATTAAAGCAGCAAAAGAAATTTATAGAAAGAATATTGAGTAATTTACAGTTTCACTGGGAAGACTAAGGAAATGGAAAATCATTAATAATAAGGTGGAAGAGCAACATCCACAGTCAAACACCATGAAATCAGTTCAGTGAGGACCCTCGCTTCGGTGAGCCCTGAGCCTTGCCCTGCACAGGTCGGGCCTCGGCCACGTCCTGCACTGCACACAGGTTGTCAGGGCAGCACATCCCCCTGCATCCCCAGGGGACTGTTTGCCACCTCTGAAGTCGCCACTGCTGGCCCCTAAATTGATTCTCTGTGAGCTTCTGGCTTTCTTTAGGGGAGACTAGTGAAGCAAGTACGGAGCCATTTCAGACTCTATTGTTTGAAGTGGTCACTGGTTCCTCTGTCCTTGAACAGAGGAAAAGGCTAAGATTCTGAGAAGCAGCCCTCCCCCACAAAAAAGACAAATATCTACTCCTCTGCATAAGCAAAAATGATCAGGCAATCCAACCTCTATTTGAAATTTGTGATCACCAGGCCTTTTTGTAATGTGCCTGACTGTACCTTGAGTTATTTTTTTAAAGCTGCATTAATAAGGAATGCACAAAATCATTCTGTAACATGCATTTTTAATTGACCTCATGTACATTATACTTTGTTTTTTTACATAACCTGAGAATTTTGGAAAACTTTGTGACTGAATAACAACTAATCCAAAAATACTGATGAGTAATATTCATAAGACAATTGTGTTATATATTAGTCAGCCAAGTGACTCATGAGATACTAAGGGTTTAAGAACAAAAGAATCATTAAAAGTTGGTCATCCTATCTCAACATTGTCAGTTTTCAAATAAGCAGAAAAAAGCACAGAAGTGTAAAGTGAATTTTTCAGAATCCAATAGCTGGGTAGGGACAAAACAAGAAGCCCGTTTATCTCCGTATGTAACCTTCTGCCTATCACAGTAGGTGCTTCTTGAATTAAATTGGCCTGAGCCAAGTTTTCATGCCGCTCCAACCTTTCCATTATGGATGGTATAATCCTTTGTGTTCTTTTCTCAATTTTTTATGTTCTTATTTTCTAGCAACACAAACTGAAGTGACATAATTGAACTAAAGCCTATATGAAAACACAAGATCAGTTAAACCAGTCACATGTATTATCAAGCTCTGGAACTTCCGTGTGTATAGAGAACACTCAATGGCTGTTTCCATAACATATTACATTTTTGGACTATCTAGCTGAATACTGTTACTGTGAAAACAGAAACTTAAAATAAGAGGGAGGGAGGGCGGGCTACCCATCTATAGCATCTTACTAAACAACAAACAAATGTGTGTGTTTGTGTGTGCACCTCCTTTGAATATTTTGCTAATCACAACCATGACTATAAGCTATAAAATTTTGAGATAGATCAGAGGATGCTGAAAGATGCAATTGCAGGGGAGGAAGAACTATTCCTCTACCCTCCAGGTCCTGCTGGCTAATCTAAGAATTAAACTGACATGAGACAGAATAACAAGAGAAAATCAAACAAAGCTGAATAACATGTATACATGGGAGAAACCTAGAAAAACTGAGTATCTCCCCAGAATGGCCTAAGTCACCACCTTAAATACCATCTTCAGCTAAAGACAGAGGAGGATGTTGAGGGTAGTGGGCTGGGACTTCAAAGGGGAGGAAGGCAATTGACATGGAGATGAAAAAGCAAATGTGGGGCCAGCCTGGTGGTGCAGTAGTTAAGTTCGCACGTTCTGCTTCTCAGCCGCCCGGGGCTCATGGGTTTGGATACTGGGTGTGGACATGGCACCGTTTGGCATGCCATGCTGTGGTAGGCGTCCCACATATAAAGTAAAGGAAGATGGGCATGGATGTTAGCTCAGGGCCAGTCTTCCTCAGCAAAAAAGAGGAGGGTTGGCAGCAGTTAGCTCAGGGCTAATCTTCCTAAAAAAAAAACAAGCAAATGTTTGGTAACAAATGTTTTCCATTATCTTGCAAAAAAAATGAGGCTGGGGAGGACTTTGAGTAGATGGGCCTTGTTAGATTGCTCCCTGTGCACCACACGAAGTTGGTATTATCCTATAGTTATCTTACGGTGTTAGCTCCTTCCTGGACAGGTCTTCCATCTTAAATTGTTTAAGAAAGTTAAGGGGAAGGTCAAAGTTTCTTTCAGAGTCTTTTGTTCTTAAAAAAAATCACACCAAAAAGACATATTTTGGGGTGGCAAATTCTGATCCCCCACACAATCTAATGCTTGAAGGTTAACATTAAACTTTGGGAAGAAGCAAAAACCTTTAGCAAAAATATACCATGTCTGTGGGGAAAAGTTGAGGCAAGCTGGCATGTTATCCAAGGGATATTTAGTCACCAAGGGAAGCAAATTGCCTTCGTATGAACACTCTCACTTATAAGGTGACATCTTCCCTAGGGACAGATGTATAACAAAGTTCCTTTGAATTCTAATCTTAAACCATGATCCTTAAACCTTGATAATATTAACTCTGTAAACTTAATATATATACTAAGATCAGTGAAAGTTGTCTTAATATTGCATTGTCTATCAATGTTATAAAATCACCCTGAGTTCTCATTTAGCGATTCCCACAATTCCAATAGTTCTGCTTAGAATTATTGGGATTATTCTAAAAATCTGTCTCTTCAACAGATTCTTGAGAAACTTTAATATTCTATCCAAAAGTCTTCAGTTTCAGTGTACGCAATTGCTAGGTATGCTCATTCTTTCTTTTTACGTAGAGTCAGCATATAAGGAAAAGATTCTTGGTGCTCTGTCCTTAGGTCTGTAGATGCATAATCAAAATATATTGACTCAGCCTTCTTCAGATTCTAATACCAATCCTCTCCACAGGCATGAAGAAGCTTAATGCTCCTGGGCCAATATTACCTCAGTTTTGCTTTTAGTTTCATATAATTGTACTGTTTCTCCTTCTTAATGCCTGCATTTTTCATGAAATCATTCACTAAAAACTGTGAGAATGTACTATGTGCCAGACTAGAGAGAGCAAATATACAATTTGCATGTTGCTGTGCTTACAACCAGTGCCCAAGACAGACATCATTAATCAATCATGCCACTTTTGCTTGTATGATCATCTCAACATACTGCCCTAGATAGTTACTGCCTGGGAGTTGGATTGCATGTTGAAACCTACTTAAGACCCCTGCAGTAGACATGGCAAGTGATAAATGACTCTGACTCACCACACAGAATAGAGAAGAAGATGGACAAATACACCACTAGATACAATACAGTGCTTACTATGTTCATAGATTTGGGCATCAAAAAGGCAACACATGAGAAAAGTCAGACTCGAGAAGGAAGATGAGAGAGTAACAAAGTCTCTTCCCACGGGAGGTAAAGCCTGAGTTTAGTTTAGAGAAACAGATAGGAGTTTACCAGGTAAAATAGAGTTGAATGAAGGGCCACCATCAAGGCAGAGCCAGTAAAATGTGGGCAGCTCATTAGACCTGAGAGGCCATGGCTCCTTTGGAAAACACCCGCACACTTAAGTGTGGCTGGGGACAAGGAGTTGGGAAGGATTCGTCAGAGTTGAGGCATAGCCAGCTCCTGAAAGCCATGCAAAGGTTTCACATTTCATTCTAAATGCAATGGGAAGCCTTTTGAATGGATGAAAGACAAGGAATTCCTAATGTAGAAAGATCACTTTCATGGCAACGTGGAGAACAGATTAGAAGGGAAAGCAGGAGATAGAGAAACTGTAGGGAGGTCTTTGTGTTACTGAGAGGAATGAGGAGGTCAGTCACCACACAGAGGACTTCTTACGAAGCTCTAATTCATAGAACTTAGTGACTCATTAGCTATGGTAAGAAACAGAAAATAAGAAATCAAAAGTGAGTTCCCAGTATGTACGCTGGAATTTCATTTCAGTCCCTGAATATCAGGGTTCCTTGCGGTGGTCTCTAAGACTTTGAGTTCCCGGTATCATTAGACTACTTGCTTTAAGCTCTTAGGTTTTTCCCACCTATAAGAACTTTGTCATTTGAAATTCTCCTACCAATTTAAAGGTCCCCCAATCTTGGACTTAGTTTGGACGTGGGGCTAGTGGTACACATGACCTGGTTGCCCTTCTGCTAGGTAGCCTGGTCTTTCAACTAGTGTTGAATTTCCCTAAGGGCACATCTTTTCAAATTCAAGAGATTTCAGAGACTCACATCTCTGGTTGTAGTCTGGGGTTGCAACCCCTAGTCTCTTCTTTCACAGCACAATTATGAAGACTCCCCATTCTGGCCTCCCTTGAGATTTTTGCCCATCCAGTTATCATCTCATCCTGCAGCCTTTGAAAGGAACATATCTATTAAAAAAGGAGAAGTAACTGGTCATTATAAGAATTTTTTATTAAGGGATAAGGATAAGAACAAGATAACAGAGGCAAGAACTACCCAGCACATTTTCAGGAACTGTATTTTTCTTTCCCAAGTATTGTCTGCAGAATCATAAAGCTATTATAGAGAATAATGGAGAACAGTTACCATCATTTCCTGTGGACAAATACCTTGAAGAAAAAAACCAAAACCTGTGGTTTCCACAGAGGAGACAGCATCATCTTGTGTCAATTAGGTTTTCCCTGGATTATTGACTGTAGCAGCAATTTGTTGAAAACACGGCAATGCATTTACCAACTATTAGAAAACAAATACAGATTGTTTTGTAACTCACTGCAGACTTTTCCAGCCAGGTCATTCCTAATCCCTCCATTTTCATGTCACCAGCACATTCTGTGCAGAAGCCAGAGTTGCCCAATTCCCTGATTGCATTAACTGAGTCAATTTTTGAAAACACTGGAGCAGTTTAAGAATATGCCTTATTTGAGGTTGAAATTAACAAAGGGCTCAAGAGAAGCAAAAATTTTGTTTCTCCTGTAGTTTCTCATGTGCCCAAAATATGCCTGTCATATCCATTGGGTTTTAAGGACTTGGTTCCTTCCTGTTAACGAGAATGAATGGCACAATATACATCTGAATGAGCTGCATGAAAGGTGGATGCAAAGGAGGCTAAGGTGGAGCTGAGGTGTTGGGTCACAGCCTCAGAATTTCCCCGGGTGCAATCTGAAACTCACTCTCATACATGGAGGGCAAGGAGAGACAGAAGAAAGAGGTGACCACTCCACATCTGTAGGTGGCACCTTTAATAAGCAAAGGAACTTACTTGAGGCTTGTCTTGGGTGACTGCAAGACAGTAGATTTCTGCAACCGCCTTCCAGAATGTTAAATTTTATATGGAGGCCTTAACGGGCTTCAGTCACATATTCAGTCCAGATGGTCTCAACAACACCTTACTTTCTCAAGGCTGCTTCCTGGAAACAGCTCCTCCTGTGCGCATGGTGGGTGGAAATACATTCCAAGGACAGGGGAGGGAGTGAGGAGCCTCTGATTGCACTGGGCCAGCTCACAGGTCAACAGGCAGTTATATCCTCTCAATGACCTCCTCCAACATAAGGTTGGCTGAAAGGTGCTTGGGGAAGCAGGAAAGTATCAAGGCCATCTCAGAGGAACAAAATACATTCACCCCTCGGTATTGGCGGGGATTGGTTCCAGGAATCCCCGTAGCTACCAAAATCTGCAGATGCTCAAGTCCCTTACATACAATGGTAGTATTTGCATATAACTTTCGCACATCCTCCTGTATACTTTAAATCATCTCTAGATTATTTATAATACTTAATACAGTGTGAATGCTGTGTAAATAGTTGTTATACTGTATTGTTTAGAGAATAATGACAAGAAAAGAAAGTCTGTACATGTTCAGCATAGACGCAACCACTGTAGGCCTTTTAGTTCATGGTTGGTTGAATTCACAGAAGTAGGAATCTGCCAATACGGAGAGATGACTGTGTGCGCCATTTCTTTGTCGAAATGGTCCTCAGAATTACCTTTTGAGAGGCAATGCTCTATCTCAAATAGGGCACTGGACTTGAATCAAGAGGGAAAACTTGATCCTCCCTTCAGACTCCGATACCATATAGCATCCTAACGACTGGTTGACTGAGACACTGATTCTAACCAGGAAATGAGTGAATAGCCTCAGGTGAAGTCTGGTTTTGGGGGAATATTTGAAACTCTGGTCTACTCTATGGTATTAGTAAGCTGCATTAAATAAAACTGCTTCTATGGAAATATCTGCAGACAGTATAAAGCACAGAGAAGTGTGAAAGGAGAATTATGCTTCGTTCTGGGTGTCTGACTAGTGAAGCGGCCCAGATGCTAAAACTCTTGGCAGGCAGGTCTATTTCCTTAATCAAAGATAAGTGCCAGCAGCTTGCTTAGATTACCAAAATTCTTTGTTCTAAATCTGTATCAATCAAGCAGCCTTCTGATTACAATTTAACTTCCCGTGTACTTTCCCAGAGGGCAGAGAATGATCTGAATTGTGTGCATTTGAGGAAATATAACTGTTTTACTTGTCATGCCCTGATGCTTGAGTTTTTTTAAAACAGTTTTATTGAGACAAAATTCACATACCATGTAATTCAACCATTTAAAACTTACAATTTAGTATGGTTGTTGTTCTTGCTGTTTTGTATATTCATGGAGTTATTCAACTACTACCAAAATAAAAGGTGGATTTTCTGCTACTTTCATCACGCCCAAAAGAAACCTCATAGCCATTAGTAGTCACTCTGCATTTTTTAGGATTTTCTTTTCCAGTTCTATACAGATATATTTGACATATAACGCTGTATAAGTTTAACATGTACAATATAATGATTTGATACACATATATATTGCAAAATCTTTACCATAATAAAGTTAGTTAATACATTCTTCACCTCACATAATTATCATTTTGTTATTATTGTTATGGTGAGAACATTTAAGATCTGTTCTCATGGCAACTTTCAAGGACACAATACAGTATTATTAACTCTAATTCCCATACCGTACATTAGATCCCAGAACTTATTCATCTTATAATTGAAAGTTTGTACCCCTTGATCAACATTTCCCCATTTTCCCATCTTTTACCCATTCATCAACTGATACACTTTTGGGTTGTTTCCACTTTTTGGCTATTACGAATAATGATTTTATGAACATTCATACTCAGGTTTTGGTGCGGATACGTGTTTTCAGTTCTTTTGGGTATATACTTAGGAGTGGAATTGCTGGGACATATGGTAACTCTATGTTTAACGTTTTGAAGAAACGCCAAACTGTTTTCCAAAGTGGATGCAGCATTTTACATTCCCACCAGCCACGTAGGTGGGTCCCAATTTGTTCACGTCCTTGCCAATACTTGATACAGTGTTTTTCTTTTAATCATAAGTGTCTGTCTTTTCTATCAGAGCTATACTAGTGATTGTGAAATAGTATCTT